>NC_143069.1:28016969-28168484 GCF_052426305.1 Pelodiscus sinensis | reverse complement strand
AAAGCAAATGCCAGAGGGGTTCGAAACTGGACACAGGCCCTTGGTTGTCAGCCAATGAGCTCCCTAGCCCAGCGATTGCATGAGCCGGGGAAGAGTGGGGGCAGGCTGAGGTGTTGGCCAGGCCCTAGGTGGCCCCCAAGAGCCAGGATCTCTGCCAGCTAGGCTGGGACCAGAGCCTCTGAGAGACGGCACAAACAGACCTGCCATTTACCTCCTACTGATAGCGCTGGCCACCACTCATGGCTGTGACCTATTCCCTTCTGTAGGCCCTCTCCCTGCTCCCACTCTCTACCTCAACCAGACAGCCTCCCCTCTGGGGGGCTCCGTGTGGCTCCAGTGCTTTGTGAGTTCCCAGGACCTTGTCGCCCGTGTCATCTTCTGTAAGGACGGGGAGGAAGTTGCAAACCAGACCAGTCTGGAGAGGAAATCTGTCTACGGCTATCCCCATGTGGTGTCCAGGGACAGCGCTGGGGATTATGCTTGTGCCTATGAGATCAAGAACAGCAGCAACCACCTGATCAAGTCCCAGCTCAGCCCTGCTAAGCACCTCCGTGTCACTGGTAAGGTGGGGTGTGCGTGTGCGTGAACCCCACAACTCAGCATCACATGGGACAGAGTAGGAAGGGAATTGACTTTTCTGTCCCCCCAGAAAGTCTGATATTTCCAATTTCATTTTCATATAGCATCATGAGATGCTTCCTTCCCTGAAACAGGCCACTTCCCACAGGGATGTTTCTTGCCTTAAGGAGCTCGCAACTTCTGTGCTGGGGGAGGGGGAGATTTATTTTCACACACACAAAAAATATGAGCAAAACCCTTTCATTCAAAACATGTTTCAGGACGTTTCAATGTTTTGATGAAAAATATTCATGGAATGCAACAAAAATATTTCATTTGGTTTCATTTCGTCCAGCTATTTTCCTTTGGCTTGGGTTTTCAGAAACAAAATGAGGCAAGTACGTCAGAAACACAGAGAGAAGGTGGGTGAGGGAATATTTTCCATTAGAACGGACACTGTTGCTGAAAGAAACCAGCTTTTGAGCCACACAGAGCTCTTCTGCCGGCCTAGGAAATCTTTCCTTTCATTTCCAAATTATTTTGGTAGGAAAACTAAAAAGATCCTTGCCTGTGAACTGTTTGGAGGAAAGATTTTGATGTCAGTGTAACTGGATTTGGATTAAAAAATGGTGTGTCGAAAGATTTGTGGTAAAACCTCAACTATCTTTACTCATAAAGAACAGCCCATAACGTCACTGTACAGCATGGGTTCCCAAACTGGGGTGTGTGCCCCCGAGGGGGGGCCTGAAGAAATTCCAGGGGGTGCGCGAGGCGACTCAGTCGCCCCTCCCCCATTAATCCTCTCCTAAGCTGCTATTTTGTTTTTTGTCCCTTGTCAGTTCCTTTTTTTTTCCTCAACAAGTTTTGCTGCTATGGGGTGGGGGGGGGGGGGGGGGGTGCATGAGGGTTTTTCAAAAATCAAAAAGGGAGCATGATGCCAAAAAGTTTGGGAACCACTTCTGTACAGATATCCACAAGGTGAGCTCTCTGGGTATGTTCATGAGGACACAAGGGGTCACTTGCCACAGGACTCAGGTGGCTGATTGGAGGGGCCATTCATATCACAATTCTTTCCTAGGGCCAGATCTAAGGCTCCCGTTGGGAATTACGATCCCTGTCCTCCTGGTGCTGGCTGTGGCGCTTTATCTTCTGGGAAGGAAAGGTGGGTGTGAGAGTGAGGCTGAGCTGTGTTAGCAAATACTGACAGATGTGGCAGAGACACCCCTGAGATCCCCTGTCCCCAGTGTGCCTGGGATGGGGGGAGAGAGATGAGCAAACACACAGTGAAATCATGTTTTTCAGAGGATGGCTGGGGACAAAGGTAAAAGGATGATAAAATGCATTATAAATGTGATTCATTATTTGTATTGCAGTAGCACGCTGGGGCCCTAATCAGGGATCAGCCCTCCACTATGCTCGGTGCTGTACATTATTGGTTAGATATGTTACTGGAGTGCCAGCGAGGGATCAGAGCCCCCATGCTTCCAGACATGCACAGATCATCAATGAAGGGCACAGTCCCTGCCTCACAGATAGTTGCAATTTATGACTCAGCCAGGGGCATGTGTCTGGATCAAATATTTGCACACAGCCCATGAAGGATCCAGGTCGGGAAGGCATTCCCTAGCCAGCAAAGGCCAGTAAGCCCATGCCCATGTATAGGAGTTTTCCTGAATCAGGGCCTAACAACTCTGAACACAGAGCTCTGGGCACAGTGCTGCCCCATAGCCTTTCCTCACCCCGACCAGCGTGAGATGAGGGTTATTAGTTCCCATAATAGACAAATTAGAGGACACCAAATGACATTAATGGGTATCAGGTTTAAAACTAATAAAAGAAAGTTCTTCTTCACACAGCGTGTAGTCAACCTGTGGAACTCCTTGCCAGAGGAGGCTGTGAAGGTTAGGACTGTAACAGAGTTTAAAGAGAAGCTAGATAATTTCATGGAGGTTAGGTTCATAAAAGGCTATTAGCCAGGGGTTAGAAATGGTGTTCCTGGCCTCTGTTTGTCAGAGGCTGGAGAAGGATGTCAGGAGACAAATCGCTTGATCATTGTCTTTGGTCCACCCTCTCTGGGGCACCTGGTGCTGGCCACTGTCAGCAGACAGGCTACTGGGCTAGATGGACCTTTGGTCTGACCCAGTCTGGCCGTTCTTATGTTCTTATTGTGTTTGCTGGAAAATTTGCCCTTTGTAGGACTTCTCAGCTCACATGTCCAGGATGTTCTCCCAGGAAATGAGGGTGGCGTGTTTCTTGGTTTTTTGTTTTTAATCAAAGCCAGGATTCTCACTGAACTCCCTGACTCCGAGATTTTCCACAGAATATCAAATGCCTTGAGACTGGCACTAAACTGACAGATTGCCCCTGGGAGTGGTGTGGTCAAATAGGGCTGGTGTGGGACAGAGCTGGACTGAGCCATTGGACATGAATGCATTAATGACCAACGCATTACTCTGGGCCATTCTCTGCGCCAATGCAATGAGGCTGTGTTGCTCAGTTTCTGTCTCTCTGTGCCCACCAGGAATCCTGCCCACGTCTCTGATCTCCGTGTTTCACTGCCTTCCAGTCACATTTCCACCAAGGGGTCAAAGGTAGGATCCTTCCTTCTCCTGTCTCGTTTCCTTTCTGGGTCCCTTCTCTCTGGCTGGGGAGGGAGCGGGGGTTACGTGGAAACACTTTAAGAAAGGGGTTTGCCAAAGTGTTGTGTTCCCTTCAAATTCCCCAGCAGTAGGGAACGTGTTTGAAAGTCACCCCCAGGTGTGTGAAAGAGGGGAAGTGAGCCTGTTCTACACTTTGGGGTATCAGAGCTGGTCAGCCACAAAGCTGCACCAGCTGACCCAGAGCCGGGTCTGTTCTTTGAGGCAGGGCTGGGAGCATCTAGGCCTGGCCAAGGGTCTCCAGTCCAAGTAACACCCAACACGAGATCCACCTGCTGCAGCTGGTTCAGTGCCAGGCTCAATACAGCCACACAAGGATTCACCTCAAAACACTGCCAGCGGGTTCCCTGCAGAGGCAGTGATTTGGGTGCAGGTCTCTGTGTGAGGCGGCCACAGTGCTCCCCTCCTCTGCCTGTTGGGGAGAGCCGAGCAGGCACCCCCGTGGGGATTCAGGGCGTACCATATGTGTGAGCAGAGGGGGTTCTGAGCCAGTTGCCTCTGCAGCATGGACCAGAGGAACCAACATATTGGGGCCACAGGCACCAACTTTCCCTCCAACCAGGGGATGCTTGATGCCTCCCCCACTCCAATCCACTTCATCCCTTCCCCTGAACCATCACCCCTGCTCTGCCTCCCCACCCCCCACTTCCCACCTTTCCCCTTCCCCATGCCCTGCCTCTTCCCCAAGGGTGTGTCTAGACTACATGCCTCCTTCGACGGAGGCATGTAGATTAGCCAGATCGGAAGAGGGAAATGAAGCCGCGATTAAAATAATCGCGGCTTCATTTAAATTTAAATGGCTGCCCCGATCTGCCGATCAGCTGTTTGTCGGCAGATCTGGGCAGTCTGGACGCGATGCGCCGACAAAGAAGCCTTTCTTCATCGGCACAGGTAAGCCTGGTTTCACGAGGCTTACCTGTGCCGATGAAGAAAGGCTTCTTTGTCGGCGCGTCACGTCCAGACTGCCCCGATCTGCCGACAAACAGCTGATCGGCAGATCGGGGCAGCCATTTAAATTTAAATGAAGCCGCGATTATTTTAATCGCGGCTTCATTTCCCTCTTCCGATCTGGCTAATCTACATGCCTCCGTCGAAGGAGGCATGTAGTCTAGACACACCCCAAGTGCGCTGCATCTCTGTTCCTCCCCCTCCCTCCAGGAGCATCCCACCCTTCATGGGATGCAGCTGATTAAGGTAGGCAGGAGGTGCTGGGAAGGAGCCAGGGGAGTCAGTGGCCCCATCAGTGGGGGAGGGGCAGATGGGCTGTTGGTGGGTGCTGAGCACTTGCTAATTTTTTCCCATGGATGCATCACGGGAAGCAATCTGCTAGCAGCTGGATCACTGGACACGGAACGAGCATCCAGCATCACTAACACCCCCTGTCCTTATTCCTGCCCGCAGGGAACATGTCCAGCATGACACCAGAAATGCTCCTGAAGATCATCTTCACTGTAAGAGAGTTACAACAACAGCAACCCTGCCTGTGATCAAAATGAATGAGGATAAAGAGTCCTCAGGGTTCCCAAGGCTCGGGCATCTGAGTCCCTGGGTTCCTTTGCCCCACCCCCTTTGCCTCTAATCCCCTTTGCATTGCCAGGGCTTAGAGGAGTGAGGCAAAGTGTTACCTCTTCCCGTCCCTCACGGAAAGGCCATCTCCTGAGGAAAGCTTCCACTGGAAAGTGTCCCAGTCTCTTCACTGGGCAATGAGGCTGCCTGGTGCTGACCAGTCCTTCCTGCCCTGTGCACACATGGGCCATGGTGTAACACCACAGCAATAAAGTCCCAATACGCTGTATCTTAGCAGGCAACTGGTGCCCACCTATTGGCTTTTTTGTGAGGCCGAAGGCTGATACACACACATGGGGGGGTATTCCTGTTTGAAATCCCCTAAGTGTCCAAGGTGTTTGGAAGCCCTGAGGAGTTTGTACCAAATCCCTGAGGGATCCAGGGCCCTGAGAAGTGCAGTCACATGCACAATTCACAGGCTCTGTTCAACTTAGAGTCCAGCTGCCTCAGTTTACCTTTTTATTTTAAAAATTAAATAAATCTTACGCCTGTTTGTAAAATAAAGATCCTGCATGTTTTTCTGTGGAACATTTAGACAACAATGCTTTTTTTTTTTTTTTTTTTTTTTTTTGGTTTAGTATTCATCCACATTTTCTGTGGGACATTTCAACTTTTCAATGATAATCAAACATCAAAAGCTTTGAGCTGACAAAGAAAATGGTTTGATTTGAAATAGCACAAGAGTTCCCTCTTGGAGCTGTGATTCAGGTGCCTTGTGCTCTTGGTCTCCTCTCTCAGCCAAGCTCTCTCACTCTCATCACTTTTTACCCTCTTGGTGATGGGAAATAGTATATGATGGGCTTCTTGGTTCCAGTGCATCATGGGAGTCCCTGGCTGCAGTGCATCATGAGTGATGAAACCCACTTTGTTGAGGAGACGATCAGCATGAGGCAAATGAACTACAAGTCCTATGTGGCACCATGATGATAATATTAATCACAATATTTCAGGGTGTAGACAAAGTATTTCCACCCAAATTTTCTGTTGGTCGAAAACTAGCTCTGTCGAAAACCCAGATAAAGAGTTTCCACTGACCTTCTTCCTCAGCTGAATTAGCCTTCTGCTTCAATATCCCCTGCTGACCCTGATCAAACTCCATGGTGCTCAGTGCAGCCCTGACCTGTCTGGGGGAGAGCCATGAGCCATGGGGTTCTAGTTTGTGCTCAGCAAAGTTCTGCCTCTTAAGGCATTTACAGCCAAGTGATGATGTGTAATTGTCATTCTCTTTCCAGATGCCTCAATGAACTGGTCAGAAAGCACCACGGTGAGTCATAGCGTTTATTAACGACAAAATGAGGCGAGAACAGAGAGCGATTGGTTTGCCTGTTCCCACTCGGCAAGGACCCATGAGCTGGGAATGTGGATTTACTCAGGGTTCCCAGACTTCAGATTATGTCTTTCACTCTCCCCACTTCAGGCCTCCCAGGGTATGTCTACACTACAAAGTTAATTTGAAATAATAGCTGTTATTTCGAAATACACAGCCAAACCGCTATTTCAAAATAAATTTGAAATAGTGGAGCACTTATTTAGAATTTGGTAAACCTCATTCTATGAGGAGTAACACCAAATTCGAAATAGCTATTTCGAATTAAGTGCTGTGTAGACACTTAATTCAAAATAGGGGGCCTCCAGCCCTTCCCAGGGAGCCCTGGTGGCCACTCTGGGCACAACCAGGAAAACTTACTCTCCTCTCCCCCAGCCCCAGAGCCATTGAAGTGGTAGACCCTGGCCACAGTGCCTGTGCCAGCTCCAAGCCTGCCAGCCCAGAGCCAGCAGTGGCCACTGACCCAGTGGCCCCAAAACATGAGCCAGCAAACCACTGGCAGCCAGCCCTCCACCACTCCCCAGGAACAGTCTGCCAGCTCCCAGGAGCCTGACAGGGGCTGGAGAAGGTGGGCACCTTCCTGGTCCAGAGTAGAGATCGTGGACATTATGCAGGTTTGTGGGAGATGCCCCCAACATCCATGATCTCCACGCTAGATGGAGGACCACGGCCGGCTATGGCAGGATAGCTGCCAGCCTGGTCACCAAAGGTCACATGCGAACCCAGGAGCAGGTTTGCATGAAAACAGGTTGGTCCGGTGAGACCCCCAACCCTGAACCTTGAGCTTCCCCTCCCACTTCTTCCCCTTGCTTCCCCCTTCCAGCTCCCTCCTCCCAGGTTTCCCCCACCCCTCTCCCACTCCCCTCTTCCCCTCTTCCACCTCTTTTTCCCAGTCTCCTCAGAGGTCCATCCCCCCCCCCCAGTTTTGTTCAATAAACCCAGTTTCTATTTTTGAACATACGTGTCTTGTATTTGACATCACGAAGGGGGGCTAGGGAGGGGTAAGTGGAAGGACGTGAGGGAGGAATGGGGCATGAGCCCCCAGTGGGGAGGACCAGGGAGGCTCTGAGGGCTCCTCGGGGTAGATGCTCTCCCGCAGGGCCTCCTGGATCCTGACAGCTCCCTGATGGACCCCCCAGATGGCAGCCTGCAGCAAGTGCAGCCGGGCTGATGGCAACGACCCCACGAGATGCACTAGCGTATGCAGGGGCAGCTCTGGCTCCATGTGGCCGAGTGCTGTGGAATCCCGAGTGCGGGCACTCAGGGCACTCCATGACAGGACTGCTCTGCTATCCCTCATCGAGGTAGACAAGCAAGCGGGGAACCCTGAGAACTGTCTGTCCAGGGTGGGGGTCGGGTCCCTTTAAGCACGGAGCTCAGTTATCCTCAGGCAGCAGCCCCACACACAAAGTCCTAACCCGATGCCCTGCTGGCACTGGTTCTGGCCAGACTTAACTTTGGTTCAGAGTCCACTCAGTGTGGATGGGCTATTTCGAAATAGCAAAATGCTATTTTGAAATAATTTTTGTGTATAGGTGAGTTATTTCGAATTAGCTTAATTCGAATTAACTATTTCGAATTAAGTTAATTTTAAATAGCACTGTAGTGTAGACATACCCTCAAACGGGAAGGAAGACGGGCAAGGGATGAAATCCTAGAACTTTCCTCCTTTGACTTCAGGGGGGGCAGGGGGCCATGTCCTATTTTCCTATATACAGCAGAAATCAAACATCAAGGGTATGTCTACACTACCCTCCTAGTTTGAACTAGGAGGGTAATGTAGGCATACCGCACTTGCAAATGAAGCCCGGGATTTGAATTTCCCGGGCTTCATTTGCATAAGCGGGGAGCCGCCATTTTTAAAACCCCGCTGGTTCGAACCCCGTGAACCAGCGGGGTTTTAAAAATGGCGGCTCCCCGCTTATGCAAATGAAGCCTGGGAAATTCAAATCCCGGGCTTCATTTGCAAGTGCGGTATGCATACATTACCCCGCTAGTTCGAACTAGCGGGGTAGTGTAGACATACCCCAAGAGACACTATTCTTTGCTTCCAGGTCCAAGCTTCCCAGTAGCACTATGCCCCAAAGCTCTCTCAGTTTTTTTTCCTCAGTGACCTGCTCTAAACACTTCTCTGGCAGCGTCTGTATTTCTTTTTGCCTTCTTTAGTTGCTTCTGAGTTAATTCTGCTACTTCTGTCTGTCTGTCTGTCTGTCTCTCTCTCTCTCTCACACACACACACACACACACACACAGATCCCTGGCAAAAACTAAGTAAAGGGGCATTTAACATGAATGGCAGGCGCTTATCATAGTCACCAACTTCAGGATTGTGTCACAATTGCCCATAGATAGAGACGCAATCTCCCTCATAACAAAACTCTAATAACAAGTGCAAATAACCTCTGTATATATCACCATTAACAACATCAGTGATTAAAGTATGAAACTGAAGAGAAAAAAATGAAACCACCAGCAGCACAGAAGAATCCATAGATCTGATAATAATACCCCATCACAGGGAGAACCTGGCACTACCTCAGTGGAGCTGCTGGCATGGAGGGCGAGAGAAGGGCTCTTCTCCGCAGCTGGCAGGTGTCAGTGCAAAGCCCAGCTGTCCTAACCTGGGAGCAGAAATGGGCCAGACCAAGGCTGGGGAGGGTGAATTCAGAGCTACCTGCCACAGAAGAGATTATGTAGGAAGTGGGGTTGTTGGTATTTCCCATCCTAGATGCCCATGAGAACTGCTTCTGATTTTTCACATCAGGACTGTCTGATAAACGTTTTCCTGGCTTCGTTTTTTCTGGCTTCGTGCTTGTTGAGCAGAAAAGTAACATGTCCACGTTTTGTCCGAAAGGATCCACCACCCCAGTCGGAAGAGACATCAACGTATGTGGAAATGGTCGTGCGGCGGGAGAGGTGTCATTAATGCTCCAGTTGCTGGAATGAAGAGCTCATCAGTGCACAGCCACAAATCAGAGGCCACCACAGAGGTTGCACAGCAATGAAGAGGAGAACCTTCTCTAGTGCCACAGCTGGGCAATGCACAGCACCTCCAGGTGCTATTGGGCACTGGAATAGTCTCAGAGCATAGGCAACCTGTTTGCCTTTTGGAAAAAATGCTTCATCTGAATAGAAAATACACAGACTCTGTATTCCTACTCCCTGACTCTGTATATCCACAGCTCAGCTCTGAATTCCTCTCAGCTCCATGGAGCAATTCCACAGCGAACGCAAAGTAGCTGAAAATCATCCCCTCCTAAATCCCAAGTCTGCCTTAACATTAATAAGATGTATTGAAAGATATGTTTTCTGCATCCTTTTCTTTGTTTTCTAGTGTTTGAAATATAAGGATCAATTTTTTAAAAATTGCTTGCTTTTCAAGCCAATCAGAGTTGGGTTCTTTATAGGGACAAAATTAGAAAGGCCAAAGCACAAAATGGGATTCAACTAGCTAGAAGCAGAAAAGGTAAGAAGAAAACGTTCTACAAATACAGTAAAGCAAGAGGAAGACCAAGTACAGGGCAGGTCTGTTAGTCAGTCAGGTGGAAAGAAATCAACAGAAAATGTGCAAAAGGCAGAAATGCTAAATACTTTTTGTTTCAATTTTCACCAAAAACATTAGTAGGAACTGGAAGTCTATGATAGTGAATGTCAGTGAAAATCAGGTAGGTTCAGAAGTTTATTTAAGGAAAGAACAAGTTACAAATTACTTAGTCAAGTTAAAAGTTTTCGCGTTGCCAGGGCCTGACGAAGTACATCTTACAATAATCAAGAAGATGAATGAGGAGATAACTATTATCAGACAGAGATAATCTTCAAAATGTCATGGAAGATAGGCGAGATTCCAGGAAACATAAAACATAGTGCCCACCTATAAAAAGGGAAATTGGGATAACCCAGGGAATTATAGTCACCTTAACTTCAGAACCCTGAAAGATAATGGAGCAAATAATTAAGTAAATAGCTTGCAAATATCTAGAAGACAATGAAGTGATAAGGTATAGATTTGTGAGGCACAAATTGTGTCAAATCTACCTAGTAGCTCTTTTTGATAGGGTAAGAAGTCTTGTGGGCTGGGAGAAGTTCTAGATGTGATATATTTTTATTATTGTAAGGCTTTGGTACTATCTCTCATGACCCACTCATAAAAAAAACCTAAGGGAATACAAGCCAGATGGAGCTATTATGAAGTGGGTGCATAACTAATTGGGAAACCATTCCCAGAGAGTAATTATCAGTAGTTCATGCTGGATGGGCAAATCAAGTGGAGTCCTGCAGGGTCACTATTAGGTCTGGTTCTATTAAATATCTTTATCAGTGATTTATCTATTAAATACCTTTATCAGTAATGTCATAGAGCAGGGTGGGCAAGAGGCTGTTAGCAGGCTGGATCCGGCCCACCAAGCCACCAGATCTGACCCACAGCCACCTCACTGGAACCTTTAGATAGAGATCAGGTCACATTTTAAAAAGCCAGCTGTTCTCTATTCCAGATGGCTGGGGAGGGAGAAGGGAAACTTCTCATGCTGTTCCTAACCCCCAGCAAAATCTCTTAGCTCCCAATGGCCAATCTCTCAGTTTGTCTCAGGATCAGAGAATTTGTGCTGGGAGCAGGGGTAGGGGTGCTAGATGGTTTCCCAAAAAATACCGAACACACGTGCTAAACATTTGTTGAGCAAAACAAAGAAACAAAAAACCCCACCACAACTATGCTTAACACTGAATGGGGACTTTATTATAAACAATCAACAGCCTCCACCTTATATTTTGACTACATGAACCTCCTAACATGCAACCTGCTGAGGCCTCCCTCCTGGCAACCCTATTGCCAGGCAGTGCTAGCCCCTCGGAGCCTTTATTCAGCGGTGGAGGGGAATAAAGGGGGATTCGAGCCTGGTCCATACTCTGGCCATGACAAGAAGTGGATTATATGTCTGAAAATCTGTGAACAGAAAGTGGAAGGAGCCGTACTGTGCCCCCATTCCCGGGCCAGAATGTCTGGCTGGGCTCTGAGCAGAGGGCAGACTGTCTGATGAAAAGGGGTGAAGTAATTTACACTTCCCAAGGAGGACTGGGCAGCAGGGGAGGAAATTAATTACCTGCTCCCATGGGGAGCCTTCAGCTGGTTGCATGTGGAAGCCTGGTGGGGGCGAGGGGAGTGGCTGGGGAGGCGGGGCCGCGATTGGCACTGGGAGCTCTCGGTCAGAGCACCGATCACGGCTCCGCCTCCCCAGTCACTCCCACCCGCCCCCGCCAGGCTTCCACATGCAACCAGCTGAGCTGAGGGCTCCCAGCGCTGACTGTGGCCCCGCCTCCCCAGCCACTCCCCTGTCCCCGCCAGGCATCTGTGGGGTGCCCAGCTGGAAAAGCAGGAAATACCGGTCGTTGCACATGTCCAGTATTTGCTGAATTTTTTTACCAGACAGAGGGCACAAAAAATGGACTGTTTGGTTGAATACTGGACACCTGGCAACCCTAAGCAGGGGCAGTGTAGGAATCCTTCTCCCTCCTGCCTCAATGCTCTCCCCCTCTCTCTCATGCCCAGAGCAGAGCCACATGGAGCAGTGAGCAGCCTGCAGCAGACCGTCTGTCTCAGGTTTCTGCTGGTAAGCGCCTCCCATCCAGAGCCTGCCTCTGGCACCCCAGCCCCTCCTTTCCCCAACTGCTACTTCTAAATACCAGGCCACTATTTGTGTAACTGCCACCATGCAGTTTTGAACCTGGGACTTCTAGAGCTTTGCACAACTGGTTTAGTACTCAAAGCCCAGTTATCAACAGCATGTTACTAACAGGAGAAGCTGTATGTAGTGGGAGCACTACAGGTGTAGGGGTTTTTTTGAGGGAAAGGTTTTTCTCTCGAAATAACCCCACGGGGACCAAGTTGATGTCCCGAAATAGCACCATTTAGCAATAGTGGCAGTCTGCAATTATGCAGATGAAGTGCGGGATATTTAAATCACCGCTTCATTTGCAATTTCAGATGTCGACATTTTCATTCCTCCCTCGAAGGAGAAATCAAGTGTAGACATAGCCTAAGGCTCTGTCTACACTACATGCTTTGCCGAAAGAGGCATTGCAAATGAAGCATGGATTAGCATTTTTACATGATTCATTTGCATACTCTCTTTCATTCTGTTTTTGCGCAAGGGGTTTTTGCGCAAAAACAAAGAGTGTGGACATTTCCTTTTTGCGCAAAACCCCCTTTTTGTGCAAGATCCTTACGCCTCCTGGAGGTATCCCGAAATAGCTCTTCTGCATCTTCACAAGCCACCCGTTATTTCAAAATATTTGAATATTCAAAATATTCAAAAATATTTTTGGAAATAACACGCACACTATTTCAGCATCTCTGTAGCCCTCATTCCATGAGGGTTAAGCGATGTCTCAAAATAGCACTTTATTTTGAAATGTGCTGCTGTATAGACTGCATCACATTTCAAAATAGCCTATTTCAAGGTAAACTCAGAATAAGTACGCAATTTGCGTAGCACAAATTGTGTTTCTTATTTCAAGTTTAGAGTGCAGTGAAGATATAACCACCACCAGTCAGATTTAAACCTGGGACCTCAGTATAGGAGCCTCTACCCTCTGAGCTAAAAGCTAGCGGCCTCCCAGCCCATGCTGTAGATATCTCTTGGTCTTAACTGTTGCTGTGGTCTAGATGCAGAGAAGTAACAGTTAATTCGAGGGAAGGGTTTCTCTTGGAATACCGCGTCTACACGCGGCAAGTTATTTTGGACTACCGGCTTTTTATGAATATGCTAATCAAGAGCAGGATGTTTAAATCCCGTGCTTCATTAGCAACTTCGGTATGCTACATTTGTATCCCTAGTTCGGACTAGGGAGCAGGTGTAGACATACCCCCAGTGTGTGGGTTACATAGACATAGCCTAAGATGCCACTAGACTATTTGTTGTTTTTTAAGTTTTTCCAGTTACAGTCTAACGTGGCAACCCCTCTGAAGCTCTTGACTAGAGCATTGAACTTCACAGCATACTTTGCAAAAGTCTATCCTGGGTCTGTCTGTGCCCTGGCCCAGCTGCTCAGTCAGTCTGCCTGTGTGAGGGCCTGGATACGCACCAGATCTGGACTCCACATTCACCTTCCTGAAACTTCTGACAAAGGCCAACAGCTCCGCCTCCTGCCTCTTCATGGTTAGGTGGTTCAGCTACCCCAGACTGAGCTTCTTTCCCTCCCCCTCAGTCACATGCTGGAGCATCCTTTCTGGTATCTCTTGCGCTTTCGGTCTCAGAAGCAGAGACCCTACATTGAGACTCTGTGGGAGTTTAGATCTTAAACCAAAACCTCAAATCCACTCCCACAAACTCTGCAGGTGGTCTGATTAGGACCTGCAAATGGAGCTAAACAGCAGGGCCCATCTCCAGTTTCTGTGCTCCAGTCTAGCATCCCCCTGGGGCAAGGGCACTGTTGGCTGGCACTGTGGGGGGTTAACGCAGCCCCCGCCCTGGTCGGCCGCTGCAGGGTGGCTGCTGGGAGCTGCTGCAGCCCGCGATCTGGGAGCCGGGTGCGCGGTGCTTGATGGCAGCTCTAAGGGGGCACTATGCCCCATAGGTTGGCGCCCCGGGCAGCTGCCTGGCTAGCCCATGTCTTAATCCAGCCCTGGCTGCATCCTCAGGGACAGTTTTACCAGCCCCCCACCTCAGACTTCGGTGCTAGGCCACTCCAAGGAATCCCGTTTGCCCCGGGTACATGACTTGTTATTGGGGTGACCTCTTTCTGACCTGAGCAGTTAGCCAACATTCAGGCCAAGTGGGCTGTTTCTGTTAGAAGAAGAGAATGATTGAAGATGCTGCAGCTAAGTGTGTGAACGTGACCCTGTGATCTATAAGTGGGGCAATATCAAGTAAATATCGAGTATCTCACCATGGGCACACACAATTAACTTTGGCGCTTCTGGCTTTCTGTGATGCAAACCTTATTAAGTACAAAGCAGGTGCAAAGTCCTGTCTCCCTGAACACCGCTGAAACCAAACAACAGGCCAGAGTTTCTTTGCTCAGTGTACAAAGTCTGTTGCAACCTGCCCTGAACCATGATCAGAGATTCTCTAGCTCCGTCTGGGCTTCTTTGCTCCTTCTCTTCATCCCTCGGTGTGGTTCTGCTATGTTGCACACGCGTTCACAGACACACACCCTTCTCTCTCTTGAACACACACCCCCCTTCCTCTCTCCCACCACTCAAAGCCCTGGGCTCCTGGGGAACAGATTTACATCCTCACTCGTCATGCTGCTATTCACTCAGGGTCCCTTCTGGCCTTTACATGTACAACCATGAAAATAAACTGCCCTGCAAACCTCATGAGAGCAGAGTAAATGGGGAGTGAGCGAGAATGAGGCAGGTTAATGTGTGAGTCCAAAAATAACACTGTGAGAGCGGGTTCTTCAATCCCACATCACAGCGTGTGACCCCACCCCCACCCCGCTGGGCTGCTTGCTGGGGTCAGGCCTGAGAGAGCTCATCACTGGTTGGGGGGAAGTGTCTGCACCAGGGACTCTGCAAATGGTCAGGGAGCTGTCAGCTCATTCTGTGGTTCCCGCCCTGCGTGGCTGCACAGAACATCCAGACTGTGCGTGCAGAGAGGCTGAGCGGGGGCTACTGCTCACAACACCGACTCTCCTCTCTCTTCCCTCTCCGGAGCAGCAGCCAGATGCTCTCTAGTGTTACAGGGTCTGGCTCCATCAATATGTCCTGCAGGGCTGGGGAGGCAGGTCTAATTCTGCCCTGGGCTTTGGGCCAGGGGAGGGAGGCAAACAGGGAATGGAAAGCTCTCTGAGATCAATGCAGTCCCAGAGGCAGATTTCCCAGCTTGTCATTTACATTTTCCCTGTTTCCCAGTCTTGTCCTATCCAAGCTCCTCCCCTCTGTGGCTGAAATAGCCCAGGGTCACTGGCCTTCCAGGCAGGTAGGAGGTTGGACATTGTCACCCAGGCTCTGGAAGGGCTGGGGGCAGGTAGGAAGATCTTGTCGCCAGGGCAATCCCTGACTCAGCTGCAGACTCCTGTGTGCCCTGGGCTCAGTCAGTGACAAGTGACTGTGCCGTAAATCCGCACCCAATGCTGTTACTCCCGAGGTGTCCACACTGGCAAGGCTCTTAGTGCGCACAAGCTCTGTTGTTGCTGCGCTCTAGGCAAACCCCTCGATGAGAGGCACAGAGACTGCTGCACTCTGGATATAGTTCCGGGGGGCCAGCATGGACACTTGAATTCATTGCTGCATCCTGACTGCCTTCCGGAAATGGCCCATAATCCCTCAAGTCCCATTTGCTCTTCGCCTGTAGAACAGATCTGATTGCCCTTTCTGAGCTCCCTTTCTGGCACCCTGCCTGCTGGGCTGATGTGCTCCAAGGCCCAGCAAACCAGTCCAATGAAATGCTCCTATTGTTTGTATGAGGGGAGAGAGAGGCTGTGCAAAGATCTTGGAAGGGAGGTGGGGTGCTGAGATGTCGGGGTTTCCCCTTGCCCCTATAACTACCAGCATTTACATGCCAGTGTAGACATTGCCTTAGTATCGCTCTGTGCCTCAGTTTCCCCATCTGTGACATGAGGGTGAGCTGCCCTGCTTCTCCAAAGTGTGTGAGCATAAAAAACATTAATGTATGTGAGGGGCTCAGATACTCCAGTGACAGGGGACATACAAGCAGAAGCAGAGTATTAATGAGAAGAGCTATTTATCCCAGGACTTCTCTGTAGAAAGGGAAATTTCCCACTACAATTAAACCCCTATAACTTTGCTGCTGTAACTCCCAGGCTATGTCTACACTGGCGGGTTCTTGCACAAGAACATCTTGTGCAAGGGTTCTTGTGCAAGAAGCCTTGTGCAAGAACACGTCCACACTGCCATGTGTGAGATGTGCTTCTGCGCAAGAGCATCCATGGCAGTGTGGACGTTCTCTTGCACAAGAAAGCTCTGATGACCATTTTAGCCATAGGGCTTTCTTGCGCAGGAAACCCCTGCCGCGCATCCACACTGCTCTCTTGCACAAGAGCTGTTGCACAAGAAGGCTTACACTTGTAAAAAAAGAGCATAGCTCTTGCGCAAGAAGCCCTCTCTTACCACGTACTGTAAATCTTCTTACACAAGAGCACACAGGCAGTGTGGACGCTTTGCGGGTTCTTGCGCAAGAACCCTCCAGTGTAGACATAGCCCCAGGGACACACACTGTGGAATCAGAGCTTTGGTCAGGTTTATTCATAAATTCTAAGGCCATAAGGGACCACGGTGACTATCTAGTCTGACCTCCTCTGTCACATAAGCCAGAGAACCTGACCCCAAATCAGTCCTGTTTCATCTACACCATCTGTTTTAGAAAAACACCCAGGCTATGTCTACACTACAAGGTGTTTGTGCAAAAACTGGTGGAGCGTCCACACCTCAAGTGTGTTTTTGTGCAAGAACATCGACAGGACGGAGGGCTTTTGCTGGTAGAGTTATTCCTCTCCCTACAAGGTGTGATGTAGTGGGGGTACCTGGCTGGTTTCTATGCTGCTGGCTCTGGGGTAACCCCCACTGGCTGCAGTTGGTACCACGGCCCAGCAAAACAGGATGAGTCATTATGCAAAGGGTGTCTCAACCTGTCTGACCAGCCACCCCCCATGGAGAGGAACAAAGGAAGGTGGATGCTGCCCTGGCTGGGGGGCAGGGCTGGTGGAGAGTGAGTTAGTTGCTGTCTGTGAGCATGGAGGAGACAGCCTAGGGAAAGGGGCTGGAGTTTAGGGGCCCAGTCTCCCCCATCTCAAGGGGGCCTGAGGCATCCTAGCCCAGCTCTGTGACCAGATTACATCTGTGCTGTGCTGTATCCTGGAGGGGCAATAAACTTCCTCTATTCCACCAGCTGGTGCAGTCTGTTTGTGCCATTTCGGGGTGCAGGAGACGGGGGACTCCCAACGCGCCATCACACAAGGAATAACTCCTTTTTGCGCTACAGCTCTTGTGCAAAAAGGCAGGTGTGGATGCTCTGGAGGGAGTTTTGTGCAAGAAACCCTTATCGGAAAAAGCACAGGTGCTCTGATGGCCACTCTGTGAATGGCAATCAGAGCTTTCTTGCGCAAGAGTATCCATGCAGTGTGGACGCTCTCTTGCGCAAAAACTCATTGCTTTTGCAATGTGCTTTGAGGTCTGGATGCACAAGAAGTTTTTTGCACAAGAACTCTTCTGCAAAAGGCTTCTTGCACAGAAACCCTGCAGTGTAGACAAAGCTCCACATGGGGTTTAAAAATTGCCAATGATGGAGAATCCACCACCGCCCGTGGTAAGTTTTCCCCAATGTTAATCATCCTTAGCCATTAAAAGAAATGTACATCTTGTCAATTATACTGCTTCCAAAACAATGTAAGATAAACCAGGAAAGGTTCTTACACCAGACCCCACTGTGCACAGGGACTGACACTAGTGTAAGTAGAATGGGATAAATTCACACCTTGGCTGATACCAGACAACTTGCAGTGAAGCACCAGAGTGGCAGGGGCTGTGTGGTTCATGGGGGCAGGTGCTGGGTCTAGTGTCCATCTGCTCTTGGAACAGGTGAGCGGTGCCCACAGCTGCCTCTGTGGCCTCAGCAGGAAATGATCCGTGTTCACCCTGCTGGGAAGGCCGGAGCAGCTGAGAACTGTCCTGACCGCTCAGCATCCGCGCAGGGTGGTTGGGCCAGAGGAGCTTTCTCGCAACATCCCCCACAGCTGGCTCTGAGCGCCCTGGGTTGCGTCTCACCTGAGCACCAAAGGTAGACTGGGCCATGGGGATGCAGCCCCTCTCACCCCAACAGTTGGTCTCACACAGTTTTGGCACCTGCATCATTGGCACAAGCACTTCTGGTCAAACCTTCCACAATGGCCAGTGATTTAGGGAGCCCAACATGAGACAGCTCTTGGCTGACAGAGACTGCGCTGAGCCCCAGCTGCTAGAAATCAGCCCCTTAAAGAGGTCTTACATCAGGCCTCCAAATTTATGAATCATTTTTGAAAGTCTCGGTCTCTGAGCTTAACCATGTTTGTCATAAACCACCCAGACTATTTAAAAATGTATCTGTCTGTCCCTATGCACATCCTCTGTCCATCTCTGGCGCTTTACCCCGAGATCTCTCTAGCCGACTAGTGCAGACTCTGGGCAGCCGACTCCTTTCGTGTCTCTTTTAACGCACGCGCCTAGGGAGGAGCCCTGGTCAGTCCTTCCCTGTGCCGAGCCGTCTCCCTGCTCCTTCCAGGGGCTGCGGAAGTGAGGCAGTTGCAGGGTCTGTGCAGCGGGGGGGCTAATTGTGCGGATGCTTTTGCTTCCCTTGGTACCTTCTGCAGTTCGGCTCCCCACACAGGTGGTCAAGGCCATTCACAAGACCTTTTCTTTCCCAGCTGTTTCTTTGGCCTTTAGCCCTGGTTCTCACTGCAGAGCCACAGGGATTCTGGCTCCCACCTTCTCAGAGGCCTCTTCAGGATACTCTTTTTCACTTGCCTTGTGTTTTTCCCCATCCACGAGTGCCCTGGTACCTGTCTCTCATCAGGGACAGCGAGCTCCACAGCCCCCCAGAATGGGGGGTGAGTCAGGTCAGGACAGGCAGAAGTAGTTGGGATGGGTGGTGACTAAACCCCTCAAGATGAATTGGGAGCTGGGTCCTTCTCACCAGGAACCAGAGACCAGGGTGGAAGGAAAAGCTTCAGGCTTATCTAACATCCCACCCCCCAGTGACCCTGGCAGTCTCAGTCCCCAGGCAGGGAGAGGGGTTTGAAGGGGAGAGTTTCTTCAGTGATATGTTTAGACACAAACAAGGTTTAGACACAACCAGGCCCCTTCAGTTCTCAGTCCTCCAGCCCTAAATAGAGACAGTGAGGTCAGGGCAGGGAAGGGAGGTGGTGTGGGACAGGAAATGGCGAGTGGTGACCAATTTCAGACCCTAGATGGGGGGAGAGCAGGTCAGAGAGGCTGCATCATCTCTGCTGCCTGAGTCCTGCAGACCCCAGAGAGCTTGGGAGCAGGAGAGGTGCCGGCTGGAGCATCCAACCCTGGGGAGCAGACAGGGGCAGATAAGAGAAGAAACTGGAGTTTCCCTTCTCCTGAAGCCAGACCAGGCAGTGGGGGCAGATGGGAGCAGGGGGCGACTGTGGATTGTCCCCTCCCAGTCCCACGAGACACAGATGCTGCTGAGCTGTTTTCATCCAGATCAGTTTCCCCCATCTCCGGGATGCTCTTGTCTCTGTGCCTCTTGCTGCCCGGTGAGTATCCGGGACCCCTGGGCTAATTCGTAGCCGGCTGGCCCAGACTGTCAACAAATTCTCTTCAGTGGGCGAGAAATGGGAACCAGGGTAAACACAGAGGGTGAGAGCTGCTGGGCCAGATTCCACACTGGTGTAAATCAGTGTCTCTCCACTGGAGTCAATGCCGGTTTACACCAGGTGAGCATCTGGCCCTCTAGAGAGCTGAAGGGAAAGAGGACCCCAGCTCATCTGAGGTCTGTGTGAGCGAGGGATCCGCACTGCCCCAGATCTAACATCCTGACTGATTTGCTTCTTCAGCAACACACAGATCAGGAAATTATTTCCCTCTCTGTTACAGGCAGCTTCTGTCCCTTGAGAGGAAACTCAGAATAGCGGGACATTTTATCTCCAGCACTAACCACATGGCACCTTTCTGTTCCCAGCACTGAGTCCCAGCAGCCAGGAGATCTGCTCAGCTCCCGGTGAGTCCGTCTGTCTGTCTGTCCCCAGACACCCGCATGCTTTTCTTTCGATAGAAAAGAGTTCCTGCTATGGAAGATTATTATTAACTAGCCAATTAGCCCGTCATAAGATGGGATTTTCAAGTCTCTCCTCCACGTCGGTCTTCTCTCCTGAGCCTCCAGTCTCTCACTCAGTCTCTCTCTTGCTTCTCCTGCTACTGCCTCCCCGTCTCTTTCTCAGCTCTCCTCTGCCTCCTGCCTCTCTCCATCTCTCTCTTTCTCTTCTCCCCCTCCTGCCTCTCACTCTTTCTCCGCTCTCCTTTGTCTCCGTCGGGGATGCATGCATGTCCAGTCCCCGCCCCCTGGGCATGTACATCGCTGCCCCGCCACCCTTCGCCTCCCGCCATGGCACTCAGCAAGGGGGGCGGTGACATTCATGGCCAGGGGGTGGGGCCTGGAGCCGCTGTCACGCTGCACGTCACTGCCCCACCCTCCTTTGCCTCCTGCCGTGGCACTCAACTGAGTTCTGCACCGCTCAGCTGGGCTGCCGCAGGGGAACAAGTGGAGCAAGCGGCTGTTTGGGCTCCCCCCCGGTGGCCCGGCTCAGAGCACAGCACTCAGCCGAGCACCATGGTGGGAAGGGAAGGGGGGCGGGGCCAGGGTCTGCATGGGGAGCACAGACCCCAAATGGCCACTTGCTGCCCTTTGCTCCCCGGCCGCAGCCCGGCTGAGCGGTGCAGAACTCAGCCGAGCACCACGGCAGGAGGCAAGAGCGCCCCCCAGAGGCAAGACTGTAACACTACAGCGTTCCAGAGTCACAGACACTGGACTACTACATATATGAGTATTATTACGACTGTGTCCCCCAGACTCTACTTTCAGGGATCAGGGCCCATCGTGCCAGGCGCCTCCCCCCTCCCCCCACGTGAGGCCCTGTCCCTGCCCCTGCAGAGCTGACAGTCTCAGATCTGACATTATCTCCCCCATTACCCAGCTGTGCTGCAATAAAAGCCTGATCCAGACCCTGCAGCCCTTGGGCAGGGAGAGCCCCTCCTGCCCTTCCCTGCCCTGCCCCACGGAGCCATGTAAGCACCTTGGAGCCACCCGCACTGTGCTCCATGCACGTGGGCTATCCCAGCCGTCACTCGCACGGGGCCGTGCATCCCGCACATGTTAGCACACTGCTCAGCAAGGTCCCTGCTACCCCCTCCTGCTCTCAGCCATGTTAGCACCTGCCCCTTCCTGGAGCTCCCTGGCTCTCCTTCAGGGGATGGAGGGTGGCTGCCCTGTGATCTTGCAGGCACCCAGGGGGATTGTGGGAAGGACCCAACTCTCCAGACTCCTTAAATCCCCATGTGGAACATCCCAAGGTCCCTGGAGATGATCCCACAAATCCTCCATGGCCTGGGAGCTACCTACAAGCTGCAACCTGCTTCCATAGCAGCCAGCTGCTCCATGGGCTCCTCCTGAAGCAAGCACCGATAGCCCCATTGACGGCCTTCACCCATTCCACTTCCCAGGCGCTCTCCTTGCCCCAGTCTTCTACCTGAACCAGACGTCGGCCCAGGAGGGAGACTCCATGCTGCTCCAGTGCTCTGTGTTCTCCTTGGCCACCCGCATCATCTTCTGCAAGGACAGGGAGGAGGTTTCATCCCAGAAGGGCTTGAAGGAGAAGGCCACCTATGACTATGTCCATGTGGTGTCCAGGGGCAGCTCTGGGAATTATGCCTGTGGGTACGAGATCAAGGACAGCAGCAACCAGGTGACTGGCTCCCAGCTCAGCCGCGCCCAGCGCCTCAGCATTACTGGTAAGGGGCAGGGAGTAAGTAGAGCACGTACAATTGTCCATGCAATGGCAGAGAGAGAATCTAGTGCCAGACAGCTGCATGACAGGGGTGATGGTCAGAAGAAGTAGGTTGTTATCCTCCTTGTGTGCCAGGATGGAGACATGACACCTGCTATCTGCTCCAGGTAGTTGGAGGTGGAGGAAGCACGAATTGGGCCAATCCCCTGTGAAAGGCAGGGAGACAAGGTAGATGTGACTGGGGTTTGCCCTCTTAGAGCCCCCTGCTCTATTCCCAGCCCTGCTCAAGTGACCTGCCCAGCCCTTTGCTGATCTGCACAAGGGGTGAATTCCAGCTCTCGCCTACACAGTAGGGGCAGGAGCTCTGGGCTGGTGCCTGGGGCTGTGCAGACCACAGAGGTGCTAATAACACTCTGGGAAAGAGCTGGGCCGAGAGCACTGGGTCTCCTGGCTTACAGCCCCCATCCCACACACTACAGGCTGCCCTGTGGGAAGCCCATGTCCACACGCAGAACTTCCACACAGGGCTGCCAAAGGCCCATGAAGCATGTGACTGGCGGGTCTGCAGGAGCCTGGGGGAGCCCCTTTGGGGAGGTTCCACCCAGGGCAGAGCCCTGTCCCATAGGACTGGTGCAGGGCTGGGCTCAGCCATTGCAGCCACATTTCTCACACACCGAGTGTCACCTGGTGGTGCTGACGGGCCCAGATTCCCCTTGTCCCCCTGGCACAGGCAGGCAAGCAGCAGAGCTGAGGAGTCAGACCCCCCAGCTCTGATGGCTCCTGGGCCAGACCCTGGGATCTGAGCCTGGCTCTGCCCCCCCAGCACTCCGCTTGCTGCATAGAGACTCTGGGCCAAACGCACCCCTGGGTAACTCCTCTGCCTGCAGCACTTCCACCAGGGGCAGCCCCAGCTCTCTTCAGGGAACCCAGACTGTGCAGAGGGGAGCCCCAGGGCCAGGCAGCACGTAACTCCCCTGAGCCTTCAGCGCTGGGCGTGAGCAGGGCCTCAGGCTCAGGGCAGCGGGGGAATGTCGCCCCCGCACACAGCCCATCGCACAGCCCGCTCTGCCCACCAGGTGAGCCCCAGGGTGTCTGAAGGGAGCAGGGTCTCCCCGCATTCAGCTCCCTGAGAGGGCTCCACAGACAAGTGAAGCTGAGAGAGGGGCAGTTTTAGCTTAGGGCTGCCTGGGGCATTTTCACCCTGCGGAGCTTTAGTGCCAGGATCAGTGAGGTGCCGGGTTGTTCAGTGGACAGTGACGTCCTGGCTGGGACGTGGGGAAACTCAGTGTGAGACACAGAGCGAGAGAGTCCAGGGACCAGCTGTTCCACTGGTGTAAACTGGCAGAACCCTGTGGACTCCAATGGAGGGAGGCCAATTTACACCCATCGGGGCTCTGGCCCAGTGACTCCAGGGGGTGATGCTGATTTACACCCACTGGGGCTCTGGCCCAGGGGCTGGCAAAACCGCTCGGTCTGTCGCTGGGAGGTGCGTCCCTGCGGGGGCTGCAGGCGTCTCTCCCACACGGTGCGAATCTCTTTGCCCTTGTCACACAGGTGGTGGGAGCAGCAGTAGAGCAGCAGAGGAGCTGACCCGCCCAGGTAACGGGCTATTGCTCTGTCACACCCTGGTTAGCAGAACCCGGCTCTGTGCCCTCAGCCCCACCCTCAGGGCACAAAATCTGAGCCAAGCTCACCCCGGGGCAGGTAACTCCTCGGCCTGCAGGGACCCCAGCTGGGCTGGGCTCTGCCAGTGCCGTTCCCCCAGGGCAGAGGGCAGCACGGCCCCTGGCATCGCTCATGTCCCACGTCCACCCTCTCCTGAGCACACAGCTGGTGACAACTGCTCGGGCCTCGTGCTGCCCTGCACCCAGGGCAGTGTCCCTGCAGTGAACCGCCAGCCACACTGGGGAGAGGCATTAGAGTCTGGGCTGCATCCATCACTGGCTCTTGTGAGATCGTTGCAGAGTCCTGGTGTGGCCTAAGCAAACCTGGGCTGTTCCCTGCTCCTCCCACCCCTCAGGGCTGTGCTGGGCAAAGGCAGGAGCCTCCCCAACAGCCTCCGTCACTTAGGCCTCATGTCAGGGGAATGTGCCCCGTGCAGCATGGTCCCCCCCCCCCCTTAGATATGGGCCTCTGGGAGCTCACCCAGAGTCCCCATTACACAGCCACTGCTCTGTGCCTAGTGCCCTGCAGTGCCACACAGCTCTCAAGCTGTCCCTTTCCATGCTGCAGGACCAACCATGCCCCTCACCATATGGGCCACCCGCTGCAGCTTGGTCCTGCTGCTCCTGGTGTCTGAACCCGTCATCACCTTTGTGCTGGAGAAGTGGGGCCTGCCTGAGCCTACGGGGCTGAAGGAAACTCATGGCGGGAGCATCGGGGTTGTGAAGAGAAGTAACAGTGGATCCTCATTGGCCAGCTGTGAGCAGGAGCGATACCAGTGACTCTGAGCAGGGTGTTGGAGCCAGAGCCATCCTTACCTATGTGTAGAATACACAGCTGCACAGGGCACTGGAAAATCTGGGGCAGCACTGGGTCTTAATGTCCACCCACCTGCCTCCACCTACCCCTCTTCTCTGGCTCTGCTTCCCCCCAGAGGGATCTAGTTACCTTACCAGTGACGCAGCCTGCCAGAGCTAATAACAGGACAGAACTTGGAAAGGGAAATTCGAGTGGTAATGAAGCCATTTCATTGGAACGTGCCAACTCCAGGTACAGCCTGTCAGTTCCAGAATTTACTGTGCAAGTCGACGGGGGCGTAGTTTAAAATTTGCTTTAAAAATATTTCATTAGTTTGTGTTGCTGAAGATTGTAAAATCACATCTCAAATACCCTCCCCCCCCAACATACCCTTCCCGGCTGCCATGAGGCACAAGGGCACCATCTTAATAATTCTGTGAAAGGCCCTATATTTTCTAGGGGCATCTCTGAGTGATGGAGCCTTGGGATGTAGAAGTTAGACTGAGGCTTTGTCTACACTATGAACTTTTTGCAGAAGAAGCCATGCAAATGGAATGCTTATTAGCATTTTCTCCCACTTCATTTGCAAAATCTCTTCCGATTCTTTTTGCGCAAGAGTTTTTTGCGTAAAAACCTCTTGCATGAAAAGGATTGGAAGAGATTATGCAAATGAAGCATGAGAAAATGCTAATGAGCACTTCGTTTGCATTGTCTCTTCCACAAAAAAAGTAGTGTAGACATAGCCTGAGTGTAACCTGGATGCCTAATAGGCAGCTTTCTCTGTCAAAGCTTTTGATCAAAGGGGGAGGAATAAATTGTGTCTGGGGCATTATTGCTAGGCAGATGCACAGTTAGCATTGCACACCATCCACATGTTTTGAAACTGGGTGTAATAGGCTGGGAATGCTCAGTAGATAAGTAATTACACAGTCCAACAGATCAGAGAGTCTCCATCATTGCCACGTAAAAAGTTGCGTACGCAAGAGAACAAAATTGTGGTTTTCACTGAGCAAACTATATATAGTAAGGAGATTGATTAATCACAGTTAACTCGTGTGATTCACTGAAAATAATTCATCATGATTTTAAAAATGCATCACACTTAAACAGAATACCAGTTTAAATTTATTAAAGCTTTTTTGATGTTTTTCTACATTTTCAATGCTGATGTCAATTACAACCCAGAATACAAAGTATACAATGCTCACTTAATAATATTAATTGTGAGTATAAATATATTCCCTGTACAAATGATTAAAAATTGTATTTTCAGTTCACTTCATACAAATACTGTAGTGCAATCTCTTTATTGTGAAAATGCAATTTACAAATGTAGATGGGCGGGGATACATAACTGTACTAAAAACCAAAACAATGTAAAATTTTAGCATAAAAGTCCACTCAGTCCTACTTCTTGTTCAGCCAATTGTTAAGTCCAATAAGTTGGTTTACATTGATGGGAGATACTTCTGTTTGCTTATTTGCAATGTCACCAGAAAGGTAGAAGAATCATTCACATGGTACTTTTGTAGCTGGCATTGCAAGATATTTACTGCCAGATATGCTAAATATTCTGTATTGTAATTGAAATCAATATATTTGAAAATACAGAAAACATCCAAAATATTTAAAATAATAGTATTTCATTATTGTTCAATGGAGTGATTAATCATACATTTAATCATGATTCATTTTAATTACACAATTGATCATGATTCATATTTTTAATTGCTTGATACCTTAATATAAAATTAATAAAGATTCTAATCAAAATGCATGTAAACTCATTCTAAGCTTTAAGACCTCTGTATTACTTCTCACTGTTTGTTAGCTCTAACCTGTTTAAATTTATTTTTCTTTATATTTATATGTAATTAAAATAATATAGATATAAATTATAAAGTGGCCTTGTTGTTTAGTAAATATTAAGCTATTATTTTATCATTATGACATTTTGTAACATTAAATTTCATTCATTTAAAACTTAATTACACAAAGGTTAACCTTATGCAATCCTTCCTGAAAATCGTCAAAAAGCTAAGCTGTGGCTCTCCATGTGTTTTTCTTTAAAAATTGTGTTAAAGTGGTAGAGACAAACCAAAAGTTACATACACTCTTTGGGGCATGTGTAGTCCCTTGCCTTCTGTTTGTACCAGCACAATGCCCCCACCCCAGTCAGTCTTGATGTGCTACCACAGTAGCAATGTTACTTCACAACAATGCAGAGAAGCTGGGTGAAAGGCCCTGACTATTTTTAATCAGTTGCGTTTCTCCTGTTAGTTTCCCTGCATTTTACTTACCCATCAGCATAAGGCTCCCATCAGATCAATCCATCAGATCAATCAGCTAGTCAGAGAACAGAAACTGGGGCTGACCTATGTGAGGTGCTGGGAAGTTCCTCATCACTGGAAAGTTCCCCTTGTATATTTACATCTACGCAGGGCCCTCAGTGAGACACACACAGCTATATTTCACATCTGGGAATGTGCCAGGGCTCCATTGTGGGTTTATAGACAATGTGTAAGTCTTGAAATAGGGCATAAGAGATAATATGAAACGCCTGGAAATATTGCATCTTTGACCTCTGCAGTATAAGCCAGAAGAAGGCACCTTCCCACCCACAAGAAGGGGCTTTGTAAAATCCATTGTTTCTGTTAGCTCATGCCACTAGCTACAAACCAAAAATTACGAAGACCAGTGTGGACCCAGACTTTCAGTAGAAACCTCCTGGCATTGGCCATTTCTGGAAGACTGGCTACTGGGGTAGGTGAAACTTAGGTCTGACCCACAATGTCCATTCTTATGTTCTTAGTGAAAATCCCAGACTTTGGGGATTCTTGTAACCTTTATGCACCCCTGGATCCTCTGCTATTTGGCCTCCAGAGGTTCATGCATCTCATACCCCAAAGTAATGCAATTGCTTCATGCAATAACTGCTTTCCAGAGAGCTAAATGCTCTCATCAGGTTCTCTTGCAGCCACAAAGCTGCAGTATCAGGCTGAGGGGAACAAATGTAGTTTCACCAAGGCATGGTTGATAACGAATAGCTTTGGTTAATATTGAAATTCCATATTTTCATATTACCCTATTTTGTAACTTCCCCACAAGCCACTAAGGCATTTACCAGACAGGGCCACAAACACTGCCAATTCCAAAGTGGCCCGAACGCTGTGGTCGGTGTTGCTGATTTAGCAGCGACTCACAAGATCGTTGCTGTGTTTCTTAGAGCCCCAGCTCTTGGGGTGTTCAGATTACATGAGAATTTTGGCTTTTGTTTCAAACGTTAAGTTTCTAGCCCTCTTGATTATGGCAAAATCCAGGGAAAACTGACCCCTAAAGGCTCAAACACCAGAAGGCAAATCAAAGGAAGGAAAAAACATAAACCTCATGAATTCTTAAGGCAAAATTGGGATCTGGGGAGAAGGCCACGTTGAGTTGGCAGTGGAATCTCTGCATAGAGCGGACAGGACTTGAGATCTGAACTGTTGATATAAAAAGTCAGGGCATGGAAATACAGAGTTTGGGCATCTTCCCCAATTTTATTCATAGGAAATATTTTTTTCTAAAAGGCAGACAGGCAGCACTTGCCCTAAGAACATTCCATCTCTCCAAGAGAGCTTCAGGGTGCTGTGTATTGTCCAGCTGTAGCACCAAAAAAGGTTCCCCACATTCTGGCCTTAAGGCAGCCTATGCTTTGGGGAGGTTGTCTGATGTGACTGCGCACCGATGAGCCCTGCATTTCAGCAAGTGAAGCATCAGTGACATCTTGTCCCGTTGCAGAGTGTGGCCATGTACGTCGGTGTCTGTTCTCTCTAGCGCTGTGGATGCTTTACTTTCAAACATGGAGATGTTACTTTTGTGCTGAGCCAACCTAAAGCCAAAAAAAGCCTTTTTGACAACACGGCTGTTAGGGGTGTGAATGGGCGCAGAGCTGCTCTGGCCCTGCTGAGCCCACCGCACCATGGACTGGGAGTCAGCAGCCAAGAGCCAGCAGCCCCATGGGGCCAGCAGCTGGCAGCCTCATGGATCAGGGAGCAAAAGCTGGCAGCCTCAGGGGACCAGCAACCCCATGGAGAGAGCAGCCAGGAGCCAGGAGCCCTGTGGACAAGGGGGCTGCTCCAGCCAGGCTGAAGTTTCTCCCCACCCACATGACCCTACTTAATGGGTTAACCAGTTAAACATATAATGTAATCTGTTAATTGATTACACAGGATTGTACATGCCTAACTGCTGTAGAAACAGTCCGAGCAGTTCTACTGCAAGTCTAGGCCAGGAATCACCAATATCCCCACTTCCTACATAACCTCTCTCCATCTGGCCCTTTTTTGCCCCTGATTAGGTCACTTTGGGCTTTGCTCTGACACCCGCCGGCAAGGCAAAAGAGCCCTTCTCCCTCTCTCCACGCCAGTCACCCCTGATGTGGTGGTGATGCCCAGTTCTCCCTGGGATGGGGCATTATTATGTAAAATAAGGACTCTTCTGTGCTACAGGCAATTCTGTTTTTTTCTGTCCTGTTTCATATTTTAATCATTGATGTGGTTAAGGCCAATATTTATAACAGTTCTGGGCCATTTTTAGTATCCAATTGTTATCAGGGAGAGTGGGTAAAGCCCAGCAAGTGTGTCTTTGATCTATGGGCAATCCCAGCACCTTGTTGAATTTGGTGGCCGTGAGAAGCACCTTCCATTCAGACTAAATAAGGGAACCATGAAATGCCCTTTTATTCAATTCCAGCTGAAGCAATGGGAAACTACCAACCAGGAACTAGACCGCAGGCATGTCTGGGAATGGCAGGGCCAGGCTATCCAAAGGGGTTCCTCAGGGTCTGGACAGAAACACAGGCGTGGGGAGGGATGTGCGACAGAAGCAGCAGATACACCTCAGACACAACCAGAAAGACAGAGTGAGAGGAGCACTTGGAGCAGGACTCTGAGTAAAAGCTGAGCAGGAGAGAGAGCATTTGGGCAGAGTGCTGGCGGGGAAGAGGTTTGGAGCCAGAAGCACGTGAAGTATTTTTTTTTGTATGTGTGGCTCTTGTTGTGTCCAAGGAAACACGACTGTTTCGTCTTTGTAAGCGAATCCACCAAGATCCCTCACACTCTTTCATCACTCTCAGCTTCTCATCCCTGTTGGAAGTGAGCCTCCTCCCCCCTGATTTCATTCGCACTGATGTGACACTCCCATCTCTGTATCCCTGCCTTTCTTCCTCTTCAAGCATCTGAGGAAGTGAGCTGTACCTCACAAACGCTTCTGTCCTAATAATTTTGTTAGTTTTTAAAATGCCACTGGACCCCTTGTTGTTTTAAGCCGAAGCCTGGGAACCCTGAATAAATCCACATTCCAAGCCCACAGGTCCCTGCAGAGCTGGAACAGGGAAACCAATTGCTCTTTTTTCTCACATGACTTTGGCCTTAATAAAAGCTGCGACTCACCATGGCTCTTCCCGACCAAACCACTGAGGCATCTGAGGAGAAAATAACAGGTACACATTGTCACGTGGCTGTAAATGCCCTTAAAGGAAGGCACCTCCTGAAAAACCAATTATAACCCCACAGCTCCTGCCTCCCCTAGCTAGGGCTGATCACAGACACTCGAGGATACTTTACAGAAGGATTTAATTCAGCTTTTGAAGATGCCCAATGAAAACTGCCTGTCTGAGTTTTCAACAGAGCTATTTTGTCACGGGCAGAGTCGGCTTTTGGCAGAAAAGGTCAATTTTTATTAAAAAAATGAGCAGCCCAAAAATGAAATATTTTGGACAGGCCCCCAAAATATTCTGACCAATAATACCAACATGGTGTCTCATGGGACTTGTAGTTCAATGGCCTTGTGTTGATAGTCTCTTCTACAGGCTGTCTGGACTTCAGTTCCCAGAATGCACTGCAACCCGGAACTCCTTATACTGCCTACTGAGACCACGTTGGGCGCATTCTGGGAGAGCCAGAGAGCCCAGCTCAAATAGAAGACCAGGAGTAGGAGGTAGCTTTATGACAGCTCCCATGAGGCCCTCTTGCACCCAATTCAAATCTAAATATTTTATTTTACAGTTGAAATATTTCAATGTTTGATATTCCATGGAAAAGTTGAAATTTCCCACAGAAATTTTTGAGAAAAACCAATAGATATATATATATCTAAATGTTTCACAGGAAAACCCCTGTTTTCCCACCAGGCTGAGCATTGAATAATTCATTGAGTTAGTTTATAATACAGTGGAACAGAGCCCAGCCAGTTGTGTGTGACTTTGCTTCCCAAGGACAAAATTTCTCTCTGGGATGTGACACTAATTGCTCAGGGCTTCCAAAAACCTTAGACATTTCAGGGAGTATCGAACAAGGTATATTGCCAGCTTCACACACTCTGGGACGACCATATCTCCCACATGCATATCTCAGCCTTCATCATTGGGCCTCACAATTGAGCAAATGGATGGGCACCAATTCCTTGTCAAGGCCCAGTCTGTTAGGACTTATAGCAGTACTGTCATAACCTAGTGCATTAGCACAGGGCACATGGATTGGACAGCCCCCAGGCAGCTCCAGCTCCCAGTGACAGGGGTGGACACTTTCCATGGGAGCTTTCCCTGGGATGTGACCTTTCCAAGAGGGAGAAGTGGTAACATCCCGGGCAATGGAGGGCTGGGGATCACAGGCAAAGGGTGGGACAAAGGAACCTCAGGGAAACAGCTGCCTGAGCCATGGGACCCCTGAGGACTCTTTATCCTCATTTACTTTTATCACAGGCAGTTTGTTGTTGTAACTCTCAGCCAGACACACTGATCTGGGATCTGCCCATCCCCCACCAGTTACCACATTTACCGCCAACCCCCATATTTCTCTGCCACATGCTGGTGCCCCTGGTGACCCCAATGCTCTACAAAGGCTCTTACATTCATGCTCGTCTTCAGGAGCGCTGCAGGGGTCACGCTGGACTCGTTCCCTGTGGAGAGTAAGAAGGACAGAGGGTGTCAGTGATGCACATTGGCAAGAAGCTGTGAGAAGCTTTCTTCCCATGGCTGGTTCTCCTGCCAGGACCGTACAGCTCCCTTCAGCTCATATGCAGTTTGTTTGCATATTTTTCACCCAAATGACACTGGATTTCTGGCGCAGGCCTGCTCACACTGTCAGGGCTGGAAGCTGAACATTGATCCCTGAGGCCGAGCTGTACAGCTGAGAGTCAGGGAGAGGGTTCCAGGATGGAGGGGCTCTGTGTCCTGTCCCACTGGCTTTACTGGCAGTCGTTGCACTGGGAACCCAGGCTGGGCCGGACACTGGCAGAACCTGGAAACTGCCTCTCGCCTCCCCACACACCCGGCTCTCTCTGTGCTCAGAGCTGGTCACTGAACTCCCTGGCTGTTCCCCGCATCACACCCATCTAGGCCGGGGCCTGTAGATTTCCTGGTCTCTCTCTTGGGGCATCATGCAATTGATTAATTGGCTTGGGCCCCGTGGCCCTCAGAGGGGCTGCGGCTGGCCTCCCAGGCGGCAAAGGATCAAAGTGGGGGAGGGAGCAGGAGTCTGGGGGAGCCCTGAGTGGAGGACGTTGGCTGCAGAGCAATGGGGAGTGGCCCTTAGGCAAGGTCTGAGGGGGTCCCCGGCAGGTCTCTGTGATGGGAGGGTGGGGAGGGGCCCCTCTGAGCCCTCTGACTGGGTGGGGCAGACAGCGAGCCAGTAGCAATTAGCAGCTCCCCTGGCACTGGGGGCAGCTGGGGCCCAATGAGCTGGTCTCCCAGGCTAGGTCGTTTGGTGCCATTTTGTGGCCGACCAAGTGTCACCAATGGGGGGGAGGGGAGGGCAAACATGGCAGCCACTCTGGGGCCTGGCGATTTGGCCCCTGTTGCTGCAGTTGAGCCCCACACCCCTTAAATCACTGCTGAAGTGCTGGGTGGTGCAGGCCGGGCACGTCTCGCCCAGCAGCCTGGCAATTCTGTCTGCAGCCCGGCCGACCAGCCCCAAACCCTGAGCAACCAGTCACTTTCCTTCCTTCACACCCCTGGGGCAACTACAACCTGCGCCCGCTGCTGCCGGCGAATGGGACGGGAACATGTCTCTGGCAAACCCCTTCCTGAAAGCGTCTCCTTGTAACCCCCAGACCCCACTTCCACCGGAGACTTCCAGCTGCCTTGGGCTTTTTGAAAACTGCTCCAGAACAAAAACACACCCCTCTCCCCTCACCTCGCCCTTCTCCTCTCCCCACACACACACAGCAGGACAGCAGGAGACAGACAGACAGCCCTTCTGCGGGGCAGAGAGAAGGGACCCTGACTGGAAAGGAGATGGGAGAGGGAACAATCTCCTACCTTTGATCCCTTCGCAGAGACCCAGCTGGAAGCAGCGAGACAGAGTGATCAGAGACGGGGCCACATTTCCTCGCGGGCAGAGGGAGAGAGATACTGAGTGACATGGCTCCAGCCCCTCATTGTACTGACACAGAGCCCCAGCCCCACGGCGTGTCCCAGCGGTCTCCCGCACCGGACCCACTGACTGGCCCTGGAAACAGCGTCCCCAAATCTCACAATGTTAGTTCCACCCTCCCAGTGTTTCGTATTCTACTCAAAGCCCCAGGTCTGAGAGTTGGGAAGTCAGTCAGAAACTCGGCTTTTATTTAAAAAGAGTAGACGTATAACCCTATTGCTTAGGGGGAAAAGCCTGAAAATGTGACTTCCAAAGTCCCCACATTGGTGACTAGTTGGCAATCCCATAAGCTCTGAGCCAATTGTGAGCTGGTCAGGGTGACTGGAGGCTGTGAGAGCTGGGGGCTGGGGCCCTGTGAGGAAAGGCTGTAGGGCAGAGCTGTGCGCAGAGTTGTTAGGGTCTGATGCAGGAAAGCCTTAGAGACCTGCGTGTTGATAGTCCATCCACCTGGCTGAGTCATAGTTTGTGACCATCTATGGGGCAGAGACTCTCCCCTTCATTGCTGATCTGTGCAGCTCTGGATACAGGGGGGTCCTGACTCCAGACTGGGGCTCCAGGGCACGACAGTAACGTACCTAATAAATATTGTACAGCACCTAGCACAGTGGGGCTCTCACCCCTGATTGGGGCTCCAGGGTGCTACTGTAACACAAATTACTAATCACAAAGACAATCTCTTTCATCGTCTCTTTGATCTGTGCATCCACCCAGCCTCCCCAAACCAAAGATCATTTCACTGGGTCTATCTCATCTCTCTCCCCTCATCCCAGGCACACTGGGAACAGGGGATCTCAGGGGTGTCTCTGCCACGACTGACTGTACATTTGCTAACACGGCTCGGCCTCACTCTCATACCCACCTTTCTTCCTCAGCAAACAAAGCGCCACAGCCAGCACCAGGACAGCAGGGACTGCAATTCCCAACAGGAGCTTTAGATCCAGCCCTAGGAAAGAACCTCGCTGTGAATGGCCCCTCCAAGCAGCCACCAGCCAGTTCCCACTGGCTGGACCTGGCAGAGTCCTGTGGTAAGTGACCCCTGACGTTTCCATGAGTATACCTGGAAGCTCACCTCACGGTTACCTGCAGGTCAACATTATCTGCTGTTCTTTGGGAGTAAAAGTTCACTGAAGCTTTTCAACCAATTTTTCTTGCCAAAGTTTGTTTTTATCCAAACATAGATTACAGGAAAACAAAATTTCCCCCCAAGCAGTTCATGTGCAAGGACCTTCTTTGTCTTTCCCTAAAATAATTTGGATACTGAAGAAACCATTTTGCTTGGTTTAGAACCAACAGGCTTGTTTCATTTTAGATTTCCAAATGCAGAAGCGGAAGACAAACGTCGCTTGGAAAGGAAACAAAGCAAATCCCTCTGTGTTTCCAGCTGACATTTTAGGTCATGTTCTGAACAAGGAAACTGCTAAGTCAAAGTAAGACCAAAGGAAAATGTTTGTTCAGTTTCATGATTTTTTTCCCCCCATCAAAACACTGACATTATCCATGGCAAGTTTTGTTCATAATTTTTTCTAGAAATAAATCTGGTTCTACCTTCCCGCCAGGGCAAGTTCCTCAAGCAGGAAACATTCCTGTGGGAACTGCCCTGCTTCCAGGAAGCATCACGATTCAGCGCAGCACAAATAACTTTCCATAGGTGCTTAAAATGAAGCACATACCTAGGTGCTGTCCTGGATAGGGCTGGACTTGAGCTCATACTTGAGAGCTTCCTGGGCATCCAGCAGACACATGTGTGGGGCTGATCTACCTGAAAGCCACCTACTGGGTGTGGGTCCCTGTCCCATATAGTGGCACTTAGACACTTACAGAGATACCATGAGTCTGCTCTACAACTGACTTTTAGCTCAAGTTGTAGAGCTGGGGTGGGGAACCTCAGACCCGGGGCCCGCATCCAGCTACTGGCTTGACTGGATCCAGCCTCAAGGCTCAGGCTCCCCACAGCCCCGCCCCACAGCCCCTGCTGTCCTACTGCAAGGAGCACACAAAATCTACTAGGCTGCTCCGCTCCCCCCACCCCCTGCCCCGGACTCTGGAGTATGAAGAGAATATTGGCAGTGTCTGTCTTCTCATTTGGGGGCCAGGTCAGTGTTTTTGGTGGAGGTTTTTATTTGCTTGTCACTTGCCCTAAGCTCTAGCGCTCCCAGGTTTGGGTCTGCCCGTCGGCGCTTCATACCCAGCGGAGCAGTTTTCTGTGGAAAACGCTGTTTCTTCAAAATAAAAACTTTTCACCGAGGTCACTTCAGTGTTGCTAAATTTCTGTTCCATGGAAAAATCTGAATGTTTGACTATTTCTCCTGATTCAGGATGAAAATACAGTTCAGGAAGGTCAGAATTTCTCAGGTAGGGGTTGGTTTGCTGATGCGGACACTTTGCAGGGAGTTGGGGCAAACAGCCAGGTATGGGCTCTGATCAGTTCAGTTCCTGGGGCTCAGTTGTTCCCTGGGAACCAGACACTGGTGCTGGGCTGAGGTTCCTGGCAGAGGGGTTTGCCCACATGCCAGGTGTGACACTCTGGGCCAGGCCTGGAGCACAGAGCGTAACTAGCTAATGACACGGAGACAGAACCTGGGTTGGGAGCCCTGGTGGGATGATGCGTCTGGTGCCAGAGCAACCTCCCACCCAGTGAGCGCAGGGGGAGGCAATAACTCACTGGCTGCTGGGTTAGCAGAGGGGGCAGGGAACTCCGGAGGAAACTTGCCCATCCCATGAATTTAGATGCCCCCTCTGGAAGAGCCATTTTCCTTCCCTGTGAAGATATTGCCTGGCTCAGCCATGCTGGGTAAAGCCTAGGAGAGCTGCAGGGAGAATGTTCTGCATTGGAAGATCCCATCACCCTGTTGCATGTGGTGTATTTCCTACATCCATCGCCACGGCAATCACACGCACAGTGGGGGCTGCCCAGGCCAGGACCTACTTTGCCCTAAATAAAGACCCCACAACACAGAAACACTTCAGGAGCATTTACCTGGGAGGAATGAATCACCATCACTGTCACTGCTGGAGCCATCACCTGGGCAATAAACACACAGGGCGAGTCACAAATTGGATCTGAGTCAGCAATGGGAGTGTGTGTAAGACAGGGGAGGTGTCAGCTGACAGCCCAGTGCAGCATCAGAAGCAGCCCATGGTGTGGGGGCCGCTCCAAGCCAGCCATGGAGAGAAAGGGGAGGGAGGTGCTGCAGCCCGGCCTTCGTTAACTGGTTAAACTTAATGTTTTGGCAGGTAACTAATTAAACAGGATTTTACATCCTTAGCAGGTTTAGTCTTGAGAGAAGAAGCCGGGGAACATGGTAACAGTCTCTAAAGCTGCTCAGGGCTGTTACACAGGGGCCGGGGATCAGTGGTTCTAAGGGCCCACGGAGGGCAGGGCTAGAGGCGATGGGGCTAATCTGCAGCAAGGGAGGGTTCGGTTCAGTAGCAGGGAGGAGAAGCTCTGGAACCGGCCTCCAGGGCAGGGTCTGGAGTCCCCGTGGTCAGAGCTTAGTAACAGGCTGCACAAGCCCCGTGTCAGGGCTGGTCAAGGTTCACTCTGTCCTGCAGGCCTTGGCGGCATCTCAAGGTCCCTTCCAGCCTGACATTTCTATGATGATCCCGTCACCCTGCTGCCAGGGCTGGGCCAGCCGAGATGAGCTGTGTGAAACATGGGACGGGGTGAAACACACAGCAGGGGTGGGGTGAAACAGGGCTGGCCTTACCATGAGGCAAACTGAGATGACTGCCTCAGGTGCCAGACTGTGGGACGGAGGGGAAGCGCCACTAGGACCCAGAGTATAGAAAATTGTGTCTGCTGCTGGTGCATATGTAGGCAGCAGAGCAGCACCCTGAGAGGAGTAGAATAGGAAGGAGGCAGAATTGAGACCTTTCAAAATTTTGGCCCAAGTGAGGAATCATGGGGGTGTCATTTGAGCTTCCCACCTCAGGTGCCAAAATGTTGTCGGCCAGCCCTGGGGTGAAACCCAGGATGGGGTGAAACCCAGGACAGGGTGAGGGTGAAACACGGGACGGGGTGAAACACACAGCAGGTGTGAGGGTGAAATACGAGATGGGGTGAAACACACAGGAAGGGGTGAGGGTGAAACACGGGACAGGGTGAAACACACAGGAAGGGGTGAGGGTGAAACACGGGATGGGGTGAAACACACAGGAAGGGGTGAGGGTGAAACACGGGACAGGGTGAAACACACAGGAAGGGGTGAGGGTGAAACACGGGATGGGGTGAAACACATAGGAAGCGGAGGGGGGGAAGGGGGGGTTGCCTGGGACACACTTTGCACAAAGACGTTTTATGAGATATTTTGTTTCAGATTTTGGAAATTGATGAATGTCAGTTTGGATGGGGAGGGGGGTGTCATTTAATTGCTGTTCTCACACTGTCATTAACCCCATTCCCAGGATGCTGAGTTTCTGCTGGGCAGGGCTAAGATAGGATATGTCACCCACAGACACGCACGGACGCACAGCTCACACCTTACCAGTGACACTGAGGCGCTGGGTGTGGCTGAGCTGGGATCTGGTCACCTGATTGTCGCTGTCCTTGATCTCGTACCCGCAGGAGAAATTCCCAGAACTGCCCCCGGACACCACATGCTCATAGTCGTAGGTGGCCTTCTCCTTTGAGCCCGTCTGGACTGAAACCTCCTCCCCGTCCTTGCAGAAGACGATGCGGGTGGCCAGGTGCCAGGAGGACATGAAGCACCTGACCCGCACAGAGTCCCCCGGCCGGGCCGACGTTTGGTTCAGGTAGAGGGTGGGGGCAGGGAGAGCACCTGGGGAGGGGAAGGGGTCAGAGCTGTCAGTGGGGTGTTGCTGGTGCCTGGTGCTGTCAGTGGGGCAGGAGGTAAGTAGAAGAGGGTCTGGGCCGTGTCTCAGATGGAGGCTTTGTCCCCAACCCAGCTGGGCAGATGGGGGACGAGCTCTCTCTGCTGACCGGAGGCTTTACCCCAGGAGCTAATGGGCTGTGTACAGGGCTCAGGGCTCGGTCGGGCTGGGTGCCAATGCCTGGTGCTGTGCACTGTGCTAGAGCAGGCCCTGCTGAGGTCACTGACGGATGCAGCTGGGGCAGGACGGCCGGGAGTGAGGCCAAGGGCTGGGAGCTGGTGCTGAGGGAAGGTAAATCCTTGGGTCAGAGCTGGGAGGCAGCAGGGAAGGGAGAGGTCAGTTGGGAGGCCTCTGCACCTTGCTCAGACTCCCACCCAGGCCTGCCCGTCTTCCCAAGCCATTGCTGTTGGCACCGCATTCAGCAGCGAGAAGCCAAAGGGGTGGTGGCTGGAGTGCCCGGTGGGGGAGAGGTAAAGGCCCTGGGTGCATTGAGGACAGACAGACAGATGGACTCACCGGGAGCTGAGCAGATCTCCTGGCTGCTGCGGCTCAGCGCTGGGAACAGAAAGGAGACGTGGGGTCAGTGCCAGGCTGGAATCTCCCCTGCGGTGAGATACCGGGGACAGCTTCTGGGGTCTCTGTTCCCCACACTGATTACAGGCTCCATTTTCTGCCCTGCCTGTCCCACCAGGGGCACCCCTGCCTGTTCCATGAGGCTGTGCCAGGCACCGTGCAGAGCCCTGACCCCCAGGTTCCCTCCTGAAAAGAGCTGAAGTGACTTGGGCCCAGCCCTATAATGAGTCTGACCCCAAGACCCAGAACCCCTGAATTCTGGGTGAACTCATAACTGGAGCCCAGCCTCGAACCCATCTCAGTGTCTCTGGCCGTCAGTAACAGGGAACCCTGGGGCTGGACTCTGATAACCCCCTGTGGTGGATAGGAGGAGTGCTGGCCAGCATTTGGTGACTAAAGGGTGAAAGTCAGATAGCTATGGGGGTGTTGGCAGGGAGCCAGAAGAGCCAACAACAGAGGGTGTTGAAATTTGAATTGAATAGATCTACCTGCCTGCTGTTCTCTTTGTGTGAGTTTAAGGCTGCGTCTACACTACACCCTAAACTAGAAATAAGATAGGAAATTTATGCTGCACAAATTGCATTTCTTATTTCAATTTTATTTTGATATAGCTTATTTTGAAATTCAGCGAACCTACATGGTGCCAAATTTTTTAAAATAAAGTGCTATTTTGAGCCATTCCTTATCCCTCGTGCAATGAGGTTTACCAGGATGGCAAAATAGCGCGCTCATTATTTAAAAAAATATTTTGAAATGACGGGCAGCTTGTGTAGACACAGGGTAGCTGTTTGGGCTCTCTCCAGTATCCCAAAATAGCCTTGCAGTGTAGACATACCCTAAGGTAGGAGCTGGGGGAAGCAAGGTGAATTGAACCTACAAAGAGTACTGGGCATGGAAATGGACTGGGCTTCGAAGTATGGATCACTACAGATCATGAGTAGATTGAAAAATGTATATTTAGTTGCGATTAGGTTATTTTTCTTTGTTTTGTTGTTTGGTTAAACTCTGTGCTAAGCCCATGTGCCTCCCTCCTCCCGCTCCCCCCGACACACACACACACACACACACACACACACACACACACACACACACACACAGGCTATATCTAAGCTGCCCCCAGAGATATTATTTTTCTCTATGTTTTATTTTGTTTTTCTCAGTTGCTCTGTAACATCTAGCAACCAAGTAGTCTTTATTAGTATATCTTTTAGTTTTGTTAATAAAAACATCTTTTTTAAGGCGACGCTATGATTCTTGTATCCTAGAAAGCAGCAGGAGGTCTGTGTACGCAAGCCTAGACTGAGAGGTCATCTAGCAGAGATTACAATTTGTTTTCTGTTTTTCTTTTCCAAGCTCTCTTGGGGGAAAAGAGTTTGGGGATACCCCTTGGAAGAACTCAAAGCCTAAGAAGAAAGGTGGGGTTTTTTTATTCACTTGGCAGAGGCAGCTACCTCCCAAGGTGAAGGGATCTGTGACCTCAAGGAAGCTGGTTTTTATTTTTAAGCAGAATGCTGTTAAGGCAAGGTCTTTAAGGTCTCTTGCAGGTCTGTACCTTCTGCACTCTGAATGCCAGAGTGGGGAACAGAGTTGACCACCCTCCCCCTCCAATGGCAACAGCCTCCCTGCTCTCTGCCTCCAGGCTGCGCTGACACCCCAGGAGCATCTGAGCCCAGCCCGGATTGACCCCATGGGCCTGGCGTGGGGAGCTGGGCCCAGGGACACCCTAGGGTGGGATCCAGCTGAGTGCCAGGTCCCAGCTCCCCACAGGGAACGCCGCCGCCCTGCAGCCTGGGGCCTGAGTGGGGAAGCAGGGACCCGGGGAAGGATTTAGGTCCCAGGGGACAGTAACTGGCCATGAGCTCCCAGGGCACCGCGGGGCAGCTGGGCCGATGGGCCCCTGGGCTGTGTATCGAAGGGGCAGGGAGCAGGTGTGGGGGGGGGGGGATTTCCCCGGCCTGAGGCCTTGGGGAGGCCGATCCTGGATCCTGCGCCCGGCTCTGGCCCCGTTTCAAAGGCTGCTGGCAAAGTGCAGCGGGGGCAGGGTGTCACGTTGCTGAATTGGAGGGAAGCAGCCAAATCGCTGCTGCACCCCTAGGTGGGGGTGTTGGCCCCAGAAATTGGTATGGGGGGAGCCATGTGGGGTATTGAATGGGAGATTGTTGTTTGTTGATCTTATGTACACTATTTATGTGAGTGTTTAATGTCTGTGTGTGTAGGTAGGAATCTGTAATCTGTGTGGAAGCTGAATATTTCTGTGAATGTGGTTAAGCATGGCTATGAACAGGCTGAGTAGCAAAGCCCTGTGGAACAATGGCTCTCAATAGGCTATGGACACACCCAAAGAATGGGATGTGTCACCTGAGGGCAGCCAGCAGGAAACATAGAGATTGGCCTCTGACCAGGTGACTTGCTGCAGACTAGAAGAGGCCAGGAAGGAGTATAAAGAGGCCATGCGGTCGATGCCATTTTGTTCTCAGCTCAGCACTTCATCCCAGAGGCAGCATTGCAGGGATTGAAGAGCCCGGAAGACCTGTGAACCCATCCTGATCGCAGGATGTGCAATAAGAACTTTTAAACCAGCAGCTGCAACATCTCTGCTAGAGCCTGCATCGAGGACTGGGAGATTCGGTGCATGTAACGTACTGTACTTTAATAACCTTACTCTCATGCTTTGCTGTCTTGTAATAATAAACCTTTAGATATAGATTCTAAAGGATTGGCCCAGCGTGATTTGTGGGTAAGGTCCAGAGGGTAAATTGACCAGGGATCTGTGGCTGGTTTCTTAGAACCGGACAGAACTTGTTCGGGGTAGGTGGGATTGGGTGCTAGGACCCCCCACCTGTGTATAGGCCCGGGGCCATCTGGGGCACGGATATTGCTGGGGTGTTGGAGGGGTTTTGCTCGGGAGGCTTCAGGCAGGCAGCTGAAGCGCTCTGGGAGACTGGTTCGTGGCCTGTGTGGAGAGGTCGCCAGTCGGGGGCTGTAAGGAACCCCGGATTTGAGCAATTCGCCCTGAGCAGACGCCCTTAGCTGTGCCCAGACACGGCCCGGTCTGTCACAGTGGCGTAGTCGGCAGGATCCACAGATCTTGGTCAATTGAGCTTTGGGATCAGGACCCCACGCTGTCTAAATTTGATTTTTGGTGTTGAGAGTTTGGTTGATTAAAGAGCCGCTGCGATGAACCCGGAATTATATGAGAGTCTGAGCAAAAGTGCTTTGAAGGATTTGTGCTTGGGGAGAGGCATTGCCTTTAGGAAAAGGGCCTCTAAACTAGATCTGGTAGTGCTGTTATTAACCAGAGATGTGGATGAAAAGGAGCAGAAGCGAGCCAAGGAGGCTGCTGAAAGAAGGCGGAAGGCAGATGAAGAAATTGCTAAGAGACAGAAGGAGATGGATCGGGAACTTGAGGAGAAAAAGGCAGAATATGCTGAGAGACAGAGGAGGGAAGAGGCAGAGCATACAAAGAAGATGGCCCTAGCCAAGGAGGAAAATGCTAGACTTGACCTCCAGCTTAAGAGACTAAAAGAACAAGAGAGACTGTATCCTCCTGAAGGTTCAATGTATAACTCTGTGGGTATGGGGTATGCTTATGATATGGCAGACGTATTTTACCCAGCTGATGTGATGACCCAACCCCAAGGCATGTATGAATGCAAACCTTGTGTGTTACCTGTAGCTGACAGGGAGGTTTGGGAAGGGGGTGCATGTGGGTATGGAAAGTTTCCTGGTGCTGATCAGTCTCCCTGTAACCAAGGGGAAAGTGTCTCTATATGTGAGCCCGTGGGTGAGGGCCCGTCTGATGCCTCAGAGGTGAGGCTGGAATCAGAACCAGGGCAAGAAGAGCCCAGAAATCAGGGAAATGTTTCTCTGGGGCAGCCTGGAGTGGCTGGCCAGAGTGAAGTTTTAGTTGAGGAGTTGGTGGCTGGTGAGGTTTGTGGAATTGAACCGGCACAAGCTGAAATTGAGTTGTGTGAAGCACAGTGTGTGCAAGCTGGCAATTTGGCTGGTGGAAGTAGCAGTGGGGTAGTAAAGGAATCTGTCCCAGTGGCTAGCTATATGCCTGAGATTAGCCAGGAGTGTTGGGACAAGGGAGAAGCTGCCTCTGGTTGTCTGTCTGTGTGTGGGGAAGAGTTTCTTCCTGTGTCTGAGGAAGGTGCCCCACAGCCTGTGAAGGCTGAGAGCAGTGTTGTGGTCCCAGAGTTGGGTCTGGATATGGCTAAGGCCCAGGAAGGGGGTGGCCCAAGGTTTGTGTCTGCTGGGGAGAGGGATGAGGTGACTCAGGTAGAGTCAGTCAGTGTTTTACCAGAACCCCAGAGACCAGACAGTGGTGACCCTGATATTGTGCCTGATGCTGCTGTGTTGCTGGCAGAGGGGGGAGCTACTCTGTGGGAGCAGAGAGACCCCTTAGCCCGGGCACAAGGAGAGAATGAGGGCGTGTTAACTCTGGTGCCTAATGATGGTGTGGACGTTTACAGCCATCTAGAGAGTTGCACAGGGAGTGAAGGTGCTTCCGACCCTGTCTCTTGTGGGTCTGTCCGTGTGCCTGAGAGGGGATTGTCTGTGAATCCACCAGAGGGGCCAGAGATGACCCAGGGAGTAAGGGAATTGCAGGAGGAATTGGTTGTGGCTCAGCAGGGCAAGGCTGCTGCAGAGCCAGGGAAGGGTGAACTGCTGCCTAAGGAAGCTCATAGGGAGGAGAGTCCTGGCAGTGCTTGTAGCAAGCAGTTTGCTGTGACTGAGGGAGGTGACAGGGCCTTGCTGGGAGAAGGCATTCAGGAGAAAGCTCTGCCTGTAAACGGCAGCAGCTTCTTGTGTGAGGCACTTGTTTTGGTGCCTGACAGACAGAATTTGTCTGTTAGCAGTGACTCCAATGACTTGGGTTTAGGGAAACCCAGTGTGGATGGTGGTGGAGAGGTCTCAGAGGGACTGAGGGTTGTTCCAGATGAGGCAGGAACATCCAGAGAACTGGAGCAGGCTGCTAACCCAGTGACTGTGTGTGACCAGCTTGCTGGGAAGTCAGTGTGTGTGGGACAGGATTGTTCCCAGGTGAAGGAGGAGAGTGGGAAGTTAGTGTCTCAGATTCAGGAGAAGGACTGTGTAGCCAAGTATGCAGAGCAGAACAGCTGTGTGGTCACTCTCCCTAGGATGCAGGAGATGGCAGTTATGCTCCCATCTCTGGACACTGTGGACACTCATACTCAATCAGGGAGGTTGATATCTGGTTCCATGTGGAAACAGAGGTTAGAGAGGGACAGAGGAGAGACTTGGGAGTCTACAGCTTACTGCTGTTACCCCACTGAGTGGGGGAAGGGGGAGAATTCCAGGGCCATTGTGAGCCAGGGAGTCACGCCCAGCCAGCCCTTTGTCTTGGTCAGGCCAGAGGTTTCAGGCCTGGAGCCCAGAGGACAAGGGGGAGGGTCAGGACTTGCTTTGACAAAGAAGATTTGCAGGTTGAACCTGAAGGGAAAAAACTGCAATGGTGTGGAGCCAAAGAAGGGGCATGATGGGGAATGTCAATATACACCTGATATAGGATTGTTTTTGTCACTGATGTTAATTCTTGTAACCAATGTATTATTGTTGCAGAGAATTGTAACGGTATACAATGTGCATGATCTTATGAAAATACCATGTAATCTGTCTGGAGATGTACCAAACGACAGACGGTATGTAAGGGGACATTGTGATGTTGCTCTTTCATGGTTAACACTTGTAACTGGTTTTGGAACTTCTTACAGGACAAAAAGGGTTCCAGCCAGAAGGTCCTGTGTAAGAAGGAAACTGAGGCACGCCACCATTTTGACGGGGGAGGCCTGTGATGCCCTCAGTGATGTTACTGGCATCACTTCCTGCATCAATTTTGCGTTGGGGGTGTCACGTTGCTGAATTGGAGGGAAGCAGCCAAATCGCTGCTGCACCCCTAGGTGGGGGTGTTGGCCCCAGAAATTGGTATGGGGGGAGCCATGTGGGGTATTGAATGGGAGATTGTTGTTTGTTGATCTTATGTACGCTATTTATGTGAGTGTTTAATGTCTGTGTGTGTAGGTAGGAATCTGTAATCTGTGTGGAAGCTGAATATTTCTGTGAATGTGGTTAAGCATGGCTATGAACAGGCTGAGTAGCAAAGCCCTGTGGAACAATGGCTCTCAATAGGCTATGGACACACCCAAAGAATGGGATGTGTCACCTGAGGGCAGCCAGCAGGAAACATAGAGATTGGCCTCTGACCAGGTGACTTGCTGCAGACTAGAAGAGGCCAGGAAGGAGTATAAAGAGGCCATGTGGTCGATGCCATTTTGTTCTCAGCTCAGCACTTCATCCCAGAGGCAGCATTGCAGGGATTGAAGAGCCCGGAAGACCTGTGAACCCATCCTGATCGCAGGATGTGCAATAAGAACTTTTAAACCAGCAGCTGCAACATCTCTGCTAGAGCCTGCATCGAGGACTGGGAGATTCGGTGCATGTAACGTACTGTACTTTAATAACCTTACTCTCATGCTTTGCTGTCTTGTAATAATAAACCTTTAGATATAGATTCTAAAGGATTGGCCCAGCGTGATTTGTGGGTAAGGTCCAGAGGGTAAATTGACCAGGGATCTGTGGCTGGTTTCTTGGAACCGGACAGAACTTGTTCGGGGTAGGTGGGATTGGGTGCTAGGACCCCCCACCTGTGTATAGGCCCGGGGCCATCTGGGGCACGGATATTGCTGGGGTGTCGGAGGGGTTTTGCTCGGGAGGCTTCAGGCAGGCAGCTGAAGCGCTCTGGGAGACTGGTTCGTGGCCTGTGTGGAGAGGTCGCCAGTCGGGGGCTGTAAGGAACCCCGGATTTGAGCAATTCTCCCTGAGCAGACGCCCTTAGCTGTGCCCAGACACGGCCCGGTCTGTCACACAGGGCAGGGCCAGAAAACGCTGTGGGGGGGGAGGCCTCCCAGGCGGGGCCGGGGCAGCTCCGTGGGGCCGGGTCAGGCAGCCGGGCTGTCTCGGTGTCTAAGCTCCTTCCCGGGGAGAAGCCCCAGGTGCCGACGGGCCCTTCAGTGCGGCAGGGACAGGCCGAGCCAGAGCCAGGGCCGGACGCTGAGTCTGGCCCAAGGCCAGCGAGGAAGGAGGCAGCAGGTTCTCCCCGTGCGGGGGATTCACCCGGCGCCGGCTCCCCGGGGCAGTGGGGGAGTCACCGCCCGGCCGGGGCCTTTCTGGGGATGCTTGAGTCTCACACCAGTGACTGGGCTGGGGGCAGGGAGCTGGGGGAAGGTCTCTGCTCTGGGATGTCGGGTCAGACTGGACGGGACAATGGTCCCTCCTGGCCTGAAACTCAGTGAAGCCGGGACTGTCATACCAGCCTGGCCCGACTGGTGAACCTGGCCCAGCCCCGAGCGCTGGCCCTGATCTGAGCTGACACAGTCAACAGAAGAACACACGAAAGGCCACCCTGGGTCAGACCAAAGGCCCCTCTAGCCCAGTATCCTCCCGTCTGACAGTGGCCCCAGAGGGCGGGAACCGAACAGGGAACCACCCACCAGTGATCCTGCCCTGTCATCGCTTTCCTGCCTCTGACAAAGAGAGACTAGGGACACCAGCCCTACTCCCCCCGACAGCGCAGCCACCTCTGCTGCTAGAGGGGATTTGCCGACTCCCTGGGCTTTCTTGGCTCCATTTTCTCCCACCCCCTGCGAGTTAGCCCAGGCTCTCACACACTCACCGAGCAGCAAGAGGAACAGAGACAGGAGCATCAGGGCTGCGGCAGGAACCGAGAGGGTGGAAATGGCCAAACGACGTCGGCTTCTGACGGGGCTTGGAAGGGACAATATGCAGTCGCTGTCTGCTCCGACCTGCCCCCCGCTGCCCCTCTGGGCTCACAGCAGAAAGCCCCCCTCCCCGTGCAGAGTCTCTGCCAGCCCCTCAGGGCTGGGCTGGGAACCCAGATGCTGTCGCTGCTCTGATCCTCGTCAGGGCATGTGGCTGAGGGAGCAGAGACACCGCGGCCCTTTTACTCTGCCCCGTCCTCTCCTCGTGTCTGATCGTCAATGTTCTTCATTTCCTGTCCTCTACATACCCGACCACCAACAACGTCTTTATTTAGCGCCGGAAGCCTGAGAATTAAACACACGTAGTTACAGGACTCAGTGAAACCTACCATGTTAGATGTAGTCCTGGCCTCGCGGGAAGGTTTAACATGAACTACACTGAGCTCATGTATAGGGCTCAAAGTGCTGTATCCGGGAAACAGGAGGGGAAACTGAGGCACAGGAAGGTGGGATAGAATTGGCCTGAAGTCACCCAGCAGGACAGAGCCAAGAATAGATGTCAAGTCTTTGTCTATACATTCAGCATTAAAATACTGAGCTCAAATGTTCCCTCTAATTATTTCCATCCATGTGTGCCATAAATGTTGTTATGTGCACCGAGGCATGTGTCAATGTGCACCACTAGTAGAAATACCTGTTACCAGCTATGGACCCTGTGTTCCTCAGCTGGGCTGTGTGTGAAACTCTTCTTTGTGAGCCTCCAAGCACACAGCTTACAGGGAACTGCCAGGGACCTGGAGGTCTGGCCTGATTTGCATCCCTGTTCGGGAACCTTTGGGGCATTTTGGTCACTGAGGCATCAGAAAATGTTGTGATCCCTGTGTGGACAGGAAAGGGAAGGAGACTGGAAGTGTTGTTGCCTTGCACTGAGTGGACAGTGGTAGGAAAGGTTGTTGGGGTCCAGGTTCACCTGGGAGATGAGTGAAAGAGAGGGATGTGAGGTGGATTTAGAGTCCAGGAGGTTGGGGGGTCGCTGTGGGTTTTTTCTCTTGCTCTGTCTGGAGGGGCACATGAGCTATGCTAGGTATTTAAAAAAATTGAGAGGGAAACCTAACTTCTTTCATACAAATTGTAGGCCTGAAATGTTTATCATTTTTAGTCAAATTGTCTGAACCAATCTGACTCACCAAATCTCTTTTCATTTAATTTTGGTAATAAAGAAAAAGTCATCCATATTTCACTGTTCCTGATTTTTGTATTTGTAACAAGATTTATCTTATATATATGTAGTCCTAATTAATTAGTTAATTAGCTAACAAAGTAATTCTTCAGTCCAGAGAAAAACCTCCCATGGATTACTCTTAAAAAGCAAAAGAAGACAATATTTTTACTGTGCTTTTCACTGGACAAACAATGTAAAATTAATTAACAAACACTCTTACTAAAACTCATGAAGGAAATTTAAGATACTTCTCTCCGTGAACACTATCTGGTTAAATTTAATTTTTTATTTGTACTTATATGTTACAAAAATAATACAGTACCTGTAAAGTATGAAATAGTTTTGTAATTCAGTAAAAAGTAGGCTACAGAGCATCCTTGCTATAAGTCATCTCGGTTGGTGTACATCCATTCCGCACAAAAGTCATTGAAGTTTATAGGAACTGATGCATTATAAGATCTTCCATTTCCCACTCTTAAATCATGAAAAAAAAAAACCAGAACAATTTGCGCAAATGGAAGCCAGCCATTGGAAAAAATTCCTTGGTTTATGTTGTTTTTCTATGACTATGTTGACACTACAGAGTTTTTGCACAAAAACAATTGTTTTTGCGCAAAAACTCATGGCGCATTCACACCTCAAGCATGTTTTGTGCAAAAAATCGAAAGAACAGAGGAGGTTTTGCACAATTATTATTCCACTTTCTATGAGGAATAACTCCTTTTTGTGCAAAAGTTCTTGCACAAAAAGGTGTGTGGATGGGGAAGAGTTTTTTTTTTTTTGCTTTTGCAAAAGGAGCCAACTGAAAAAAGCATAGGTGCCCTGGTGGCCATTCTGTGCATAGCAATCAGAGTTTCCTTTTGAGAGAGCATCCATGCAGCCTGGATGCTCTCTTGCGCAAAAGTGCATCGCTTTTTCAGTGCGCTTTTGCAGTGTGGACACTCTTTTCCACAAAAAGCTTCTTGCACAAGAAGCCTGCAGTCTACATGTAGCCTATAAGTCCAAGTTTTTTGGAACATATCTTGGACTTACAGCAAGGATGGCTTGTATTGTTATTATTTGTATTGTTACTAAATTTTATAAAGTGAATTCCTAAGCTCATACCTTTTATTCTTTTTAAGCTTCATTGTAAAAAGATAAGCCCTCTGCAATCCTTGCAGAAAATCCTCAGGTTACTAAATTGTGGCTCTCCACAGGCTTTTTTATAATACCTGTGTGAAAGCACTAGCCAAGGGGAGGTACTTTTGCCCACCCAAAAGTTACCTGAGCAGTTTTGGGGAGGGACTGTAATTTGCTCTTTGTTTGTACCAGTCCTGGCACAATGAGGATACAACCCAGACAGTCTCAAGGTCCTATCACAATAGAAATGGTAAATCACAGTCATGCAGAGTGTTTCAGTGAAAGGTCCCATCTGCTGTTCATTATTTGGGTTTCTGTTGTTAGCTTCCCCGGATTTTAATCTCCCCTCAGTATAAGGCTCCAGTCAGGTGAGTAACAAAATGACTGGCTGGAGAACAGAGACAGGGGCTAATCCGTGTGGGGTACAAGGATGTTTCCCACTACTGGAAGGACATCCCCTTGGATGTCTCACATGTACATAGGTTGTTAAGCAACACACACTCTGGGTATTGTGGGGGTCCATCCTCATGATTTTATGCACTTGGGTTGGCAATGCAATCACAGCATGGAGCAGACCCGGGAGCTGAGCCTTCCATACAAAGAATCTGAGGGTAGGACACACAGTTTGGGCATTTCCCCCAGTTTTAATGAGAAGGAACATTGTTTCCTGCACCACGCCGGGTGCTGCACATTGTCCAGCTGTGGCCCCAGACAAAGTCCCCCACCTCCTTGCTGCACAGCCTCTGATTTTTGGGGGGGGGGCTCTGTGATGCTGCTGTGCACTGGCCAGCCCTGTATGTTAGCAATAGGAGCGCTAATGATATCTGCTTCGCTGCAAAGTGACGTTCACATATGTCGGATTCTCTTCTGTCAGGGGCCACAGACACTGTAAGGTAAAACACGGAAACATTACTGTTCTGCTCAGCTAGTCAAAAGCCAGAGAAATGAAGCTAGAAAATGCCCCTGAAAAATGTGTACATCGGGGCATTTCTAATGGGTCTCTTGTCTGGAAAACACCAGTGACCCCACTTCCTAGATAAACCCTCTTAGGCAGGCTTCACCCTCTGCAGCCTTGGCCTGGCCTTTTCCTGCTCCCCAGAGTTCCTGTGACACCTACCAGCTGGGCAAAAGAGCCCTTCTCTCTTCCCTTTCTTCACGCCAGCCGCCCCATAAGGAGGTGGTGCTGGGTTCTCCCAGCGATGGGATGTTATTAAGTGAAATAAGGATTCTTCTGTGCTGTAGGCAGTGTTGTTTGTCCTGCCTAGTTTTGTATTTTGATCACCGATGTTGTTAATGGGAATATTTATAACGATTATTGACACCTGTTGTTATAATATTGTTACGCTGGATATTGGGTGGCTCCCAACAAGCCTGACTCTGATCTCTGGGCAATCATAGCACGTTGCTCATGCTGGTGGCTAAGATGAGTACCTGCCATTCAGGCTGCACAAGGCAACCATTAAATGCCTCTTTGTTTAGTGTCTGCTGAAGCACTGGGCAGCCACCAGAAACACCTCAGAAGTCCATAGATTAAGCAACAAGAAAGCCAGTCCTGACCAGAAGAGCACTTGGAGCAGGACCCTGAGAAAAAGCTGAGAGAAAGAGAGAGGCTACGTCTAGACAGCAGCTCTTTTCTGGAAGCGTTCTTTCACCATCCCTGTAAACCTCGTTTTACAAGAAAGAAGGGATGGCTCAAAAGAGCAGGTTTTTCCGAAATGTGGTGCCGTGTAGATGCCCTGAATTTTGGAAAAGCCTCTTTCGAAAGAAAAGTGGGAGAAGACACACAGATTGCAGTTCAGGTATCTTTTTCCAACTTTTCTTTGTAGTCTAGATGTAGCCAGAGACAGAGACCGAGTGTGCGCGCGTTTGGGAAGAGTGCTGGCGGGACAAAGATTCTGCCTCCTGGTGTTTGATTCCTGTTGCGTCCCAGGAACCAGCACTTTGTAGGTTCACTGTAAAGCAAAGGGGTTGCATCCAAGCCCAAACCTCTCCTCTCACCAGAGCTACCCTGGAATCCAACTACCGACTCGCTGCTTGGATCAGAAGGGAGACCAGTCTGTACCATTTTAATAGCAGTTAACCGACTTGTGAATTCACACGGCGCATAAACAGCTCTGCCTGTCGCACCCTGTCCCAGAGACACGCCTGAAATCCGTGTGTATTAGTGTAAGAGAAGCCACAGCCACACCAGAGGAATCTCTGCAAAGTGAATGGCACTCCATCTCTGAGACCATTTATGTTCTCTGCCCCAGGCTTTTAGGACAAAACTGTACCAAGAATGACATGGTGATGAAACCTTCCTATTGACCTGATTGGTCTGGACGTCTGTGGGGACCAAGGTGTAGTGGAAGTGTGGAAGATAATTATGATATCAAGGAGAGTAGGTGGTATACAGCAATCGTTCCTTTTATGCCTGCATCTCCCTTCAGGCCTGGATGCCCTAGGCAGCTCCATTTGTGCTTTTTACCTCTCATTATTTTCTTATTATTCGCAAAGGGTCAGCTGCTTGCTCAAGATGTTACAGGTAGGAACGCACTGTTTACTTTCAACAAGTTCTGGGATGGGTCCCAAAGCCATCCACATGGTACAGGAGTACGGGAGAGTCTGGGATTATCACATAGTTATCTGTATTGAAGGTTTGCCACCCGATAAAGCTAATTTTTTGACTTAGGATAATATGCAATGTATCAACAATTTTGTCAGGTTCTCAAAGCAACAGGTGTGAGTAATGTAAATCCAATGGTATATAAAGGCCAGGGATATTTCTAATATTCGAACCTGAAGCTGCAGGAGGTGCTATGTACCGGCCACTGGGGTCTCTCTGTTGTCCTTCTTCAGGGGGTTCCCGACAGCAGAAGGGACGTAAGCATTGCATTTTATCCTGAAATTTGCTTAGGCTTAATAAGCATTGTACTTTCTTAATAAGCATTGCATTTTATTCTGAGATTTGCTTAATAAAGTTTTTAAGCCGTCACCCAGGTTATGGGCTTATTGCCTCCAAATCCTTCAAGGAAAGAACCATTGCCACTTGGCAACACACAAGCCTGACTGGCCAGGCTCCAAGCAGATGAGGGAGGCAGCTACCTGCTCCTGGGCAGAGATCTGGGGCAGCAGCAAGGACACCAGAGTAACAGATACAAGGACCCCTGAGTAACAGATACACATTCCGACCCAATGGGTCCCTGCCAAGTGGTAACAAGCAATCCAATTGCTCTCCGCTCTCACCTCACTTTGTCCTTAATAAAAACCACAACTCACCCTGACTTTTCCAGGCCGATTCTTCGAGGTGTCTGGGGAGAGAAGGACAGTTAGTTGCACATGGTCACCTGGGTGTAAGTGCATTTAGAGGAAGGTACCTCCTTGAGCATGAATTATAACCACAGGGCACCTGCTCCTCCCCCAGCTAGGGCAGAGCTTGCCTGGGCTCCTCTGAGCACCATGAGGCCTGATGCTGATCAGGGTCACTAGGTGGTACCAGAACAGGAGGATTGCAGGTGGCCACTGAAGATGTCCAATGGAAACTGTCTCTCTGGGTTTCTGTCCAAGCTGGTTTGTCACAAACAGATTTGGCTTTCAGAAGAACATTTCAATATTTTGTTTAAAAAAAGTGCCCCCAAACTGCAATATTTTGACCCAAACTACAAATATTCTGATTCGGTTACCACCAAGGGGCTGCATGGGATGTGTAGTCCAGTGTCCTCTTGCTGGTAGTCTCCTCTACAAGCTGGACTGGCTGGGCTGCATCTCCCATGATGCACTGCAGCAAGAGAGTCTCATAATGCACCATCATCAAGAGGGGAGAAAGTGATGCATCATGGGAGAGCCCGGCTCAAAGAGGAAACCACGGTCATGAGGCATCTGAACTACAGCTCCCATGAGGCACTCTTGCCCCCAGCTCCCAATGCCAGAGGTGGGGCATTTTTCCGTAGGAGCTTTCCCTGGGATGTGTCTTTCCATGAAGAAAGGGAAGGGGTAACAGTTGACTCGGTCCCCTAAGCCTTGACAATGCAGAGCTTGGGGTCAAAGGAACCTCCCCCCGCCAAATAACACATTTACCCTCAGTCCCGACATTTCTCCCTCTTGTGCAGGTGATCCCAGGAGCTCCAAAAGAATCCAAAAGCTCTTACACTCATGCTCCTGTGCGGCGCTGCTGGTGTCATGCTGGACGTGTTCCCTGTGGGGAGCAGTAAGGATGGGGGGGTCAGTGAGGCCATGTGCTCTCGCTCACGCTGGTGGCACTGAGTCTGTTTGCAGAGACCCAGCTGTGAATAGGTTCCTGCCTGTGGCTGGTTCTCTCGCTAGGACCTTCCATCTCCATTCAGCTCACACGCAGTGGAGAAGGAGCAAGCCCTGGTCCTGGGTAGCAGGTACCATGATGGTTGCACCATTCATGGAGGGAAGGTCTGATAACAAGACTTGCACATCCTGTTCTACTCCAGCTAAGCGGCCAAGCTACCAACCACACCAAACCTGGCTAGGTCAGCAGGGAGCTCAAACACCCCACGGCTTAGCTCTCCCCCGTGGGGAAGGAGGGCCGGAGCGCTATAGCTGCCCCACCACCGCACAAACCTGCATTGAAATCACAGCTGCTGTGGATGTTTCTGGTCGGATCCATGTGTGGACGTTCCGAGCCTGGCCCTGAACTCGCTGTCACTGACGGACCTAACGCTGGGTGTTACCCACCCCATCTGGAGGGACTGGAGACCTTTGGTTCACAGCCAGGCCTGGTCACTCCCAGCCCCAGAAGAACAGGCCTGGCTCTTGCAAAGTGGCTAAATCAGTAGGTGCCATTTTGTGATGGTAAAACGGAGTCACTTTCCTTCTTTCAGATCCCTGGACAAATTTCAAACTTGCTCACTCTGCTGCCCCTGGTGAATGGGACAAGAACCCACTTCTGTGACAAACCCCTTCCTTAAAGCATCTCCTTGTAACCCCCTGATCCCACCCCACCAGGGAGCTCAACCTGCCCTGGGCTTTTCAAAAACTCCTCCAGAACAAACACACACAGACCCCACAGCAGAAGAGCTGAGTTACACTGTGAGGCTTCACCAGCCCTTCAAGTAAGAGGGAATAATTTCCTCCTACCTGTGCTCCCTCCACAGAGACCCAGCTGGAAGCAGCGAGACAGAGTGATCAGAGACGGGGCCACATTTCCTCGTGGGCAGAGAGAGAGAGAGACAGAGACTGAGTGACACGGCCCCAAGCCCTCATTGTACAGACACAGAGCCCCCTCCCCACAGCCCGGCCCAGCGCTCTCCTGCACCAGCCCCACTGACTGGGAGTGGAGTGGTCAAATTTGATGACTTAACTGCCAGTCTCCTGCCATTTTATGTTGTTGGAAACCCCAGGGCAGAGAGTCCTGGGGATCAGAGAGTCTTGATTATCATAAAAAGAATTATAACCCTCATTCTGGGGGAGAAAAGCCTGAGGAGGTGACCCTAGAGACCCCGTTAGGATCACCCCAGCAAGAAAATTCAAAGCCCCCTGCACTGGTGACTTGTTGGCAGTCCCATGAGTTCTGAGCCAGTCTCGAGCTGGTCAGGGTGACTGGAGGCTGTGGGAGCCGGGGGGTGGGGCACTGTGAGGAAAGGCTGCAGGGCAGAGCGGTGCCCAGAGCTCTGTGTTCAGAGTTGTTAGGGCCTGATGCAGGGAAGCTCCTACACACGGGCACAAGGGCCCTCCCTGGCTAGGGGATGCCTCCCTGAGCTGCAGCCTCAGTGACCTGCATGTGGATATTCCATCCAGAGAAACGCGTCTGCTGACCCATAGACTGGGACCATCTCTGTGCAGCACTGGACATAGGGGAGTCCTAGTCCCTAATTGGACAGCACCGAGTGCAGTGGGGCTCTTATCCCGGACTGGGGCTCCCAGGCACTACTGCCACACAAATAACTAATCACATGGCCAATCCCTCCCATCGTCTGTTGATGTTTTCCCCAAGCCAGCTGCTCCAAAACATGGTTACACTGTGTCTTTGGTATCTCTCTCCCCCCATCCCAGGCACACTGGGGATAGGGATCTCAGGGGTGTCTCTGCCACGTCTGTCTGTACATTTGTTAACATAGCTCAGCCTCAATCTCACACCCACCTTTTCTTCCCAGCAGATAAAGCACCACAGCCAGGACCAGCACGGCAGGGACTGTAATTCCCAACAGGAGCTTTAGATCCAGCCCTAGGAAAGAACCTCGCTGTGAATGGCCCCTCCAAGTAGCCACTGACCAGTCTCTACTGGCTGGGACTTGCTGAGTCCTGTGGTAAGTGACTCTTTGGGTATGTCTACACTGCATCTGATGAAGGGGGTCTTTGCCCACGAAAGAAAGCTTATGCTCCAACACTTCAGTTAGTCTATGAGGTGCCACAGGACTCCTCGCCGCTTATACTCAAAATAAGAAACGCAATTTGCACTACTCAAATTACATGTCTCATTTTGAATCTATTTCAGAAGCGGTTATTTTGAAATTTAGCACATCTACACAGCACCAAATTTTGTAATAAAGCTCTATTTTGAGACATCCCTTAACCCTTGTGGAATGAGGGGAATCAGGACGCAGAAACAGTCTGAGGGTTATTTTAAAAAATATTTTGAACTAGCCAAGTAGCCCGTCATCAGACGGGATTTTCAGGTCTCTCCTCCACGTCGGTATTCTCTCCTAAGCCTCCAGTCTCTCGCTCCGTGTCTCTTTCTCTCTATCTCCTCCTCACTGCTTCCCTCTCTCTCTCTCTCAGCTCTCCTCTGCCTTCTGCCTCTCTCTCAGTCTCTTTCTTTCTCTTCTCCCCCTCCTGCCTCTCACTCTCTCTCCACTCTCCTCTGTCTCCATTGGGAATGCACGCTCATCCAGGCCCCATCCCCTGGGCATGTACGTCACTGCCCCACCCCCTTCTTCTCCCGCTGTGGTACTTTGGCTGACTTCTGATGATGTGTCTGGTGCCTCCTGCCAGAACAACCCCCCACCCAGTGAGTGCAGAGGAGGCAATAGCTCACTGGCTGCCGGGTCAGCAGAGGGGACAGGGAACTCCAGAGGAAACTTGCCCAGCAGAAGGGTGTGGGATTCCCCCTCTGACAGAGCCACTTTCCTGCCCTGCGAAGATACAACCCAGCTCAGCCATGCTGGGTAAAGCCCGGGAGAGCTGCAGGGAGAATGTCCTGCTTTGGATAAGCCTGACACTCTGTTTCGTGCTGGTGTGTTTCCTATATCCATCGTCATGGCGATCACACTCAGACTGGGGTTACCCAGCCTAGACCCTCCTCTGCCCTAAATACAGGCCCCAAAACACAGAGAGGCACCAGAACATTTACCTGGGGATGAGGAAATCCTGGTACCACCACTGCTGGAATCATTACCTAGGCAATAAACACACAAGGGCCATTGTCATGACAATCACACTCAGACTGGAGACCTACTATCCCTAACTAGAGTCCCCAGAACACAGAATCTCTTCAGAAGCATTTATCTGGGGGGAGCAGGGTGACCTCCCAGCACCAACCTCCTACAGAGAGCCCTGCGACACGGTACGCCCCACCCCTCCCTTCCTGCAAAGCCTCCGTACCTTTTTATTGGGCTCCTGTTCCACGGGCCACCCTGATTTCCCCACCCCTGGACTCCCAGCCGGCTGCAAAATCTGCAGCCGGTCTGTTTTTGGACCGCACCTAGGGAACAGCTGTGGCCCCACAAAGTCGCGAGATCTCCTTGTCAACCTACTCCTGGCCCAAGCAAAAGGAGCCATATACAATACCAGGAGTAAGATGTTAGACGAGGGGGTTCTCTGCGACTGTGGGGCCTACTTCCGTTCCTCCCTTGTGTCACGTATCCCGGTACAGTTCCTCTGGGCGGCGTCCACTGGCTCCATCGATAGCTTTGAGGAGCAGTGGGTGCTGTCCGGGGTTCTCTGCTTGGTATCCCCATTTGGTACCCTTATTTTGAACCTGTGACCCGAGCTCCTTGATCCTTTCGTCATCATTTGTCCCCGGTAATCAGTTGGACATGGGTCCAGTTGTCCCTCCCATAAGGATGGGGAGGGGCTTTTAGAATGTAGACAGGCTTCGCCCGCCCACCTTCTCATGGTTTTCAAATAGACCCCACTACAGTGTGATTGTTGTGACTTGCAGTTTTAATGAGGCACTTAAACTCAGAAGAACTTAGCGGCAATATAGACTCTTTGGACAAGCCTGACACTCTGTTTCGTGCTGGTGTGTTTCCTACATCCATCGTCATGGCGATCACACTCAGACTGGGGTTACCCAGCCTAGAACCTCCTCTGCCCTAAATACAGGCCCCAAAAAACAGAGACGCACCAGTAACATTTACCTGGGGATGAGGAAATCCTGGTACCACCACTGCTGGAGTCATTACCTAGGCAATAAACACACAAGGGCCATGTTAGCAAACCCGGGGGTGATTTGGAGAGTCCAAAGAAGAGCAAGAAAAATGAGCAAAAGCTGAGGAAACCCGACCTGTGTGGAAAGGTTAAAGACACTGGACAGGTTCAGTCTTGGGGAAAGCAGCTGGAGGGGCTAGAAATGGCGCAACCATCTCTAATTCTGCTCAGGGCTGTTACACAGAGGATGGGGATCAATTGTTCTAGGGCCCACAGAAGGTAGGACTAGAAGCGACTCTTTGGACAAGCCTGACACTCTGTTTCGTGCTGGTGTGTTTCCTACATCCATCGTCATGGCGATCACACTCAGACTGGGGTTACCCAGCCTAGAACCTCCTCTGCCCTAAATACAGGCCCCAAAAAACAGAGACGCACCAGTAACATTTACCTGGGGATGAGGAAATCCTGGTACCACCACTGCTGGAGTCATTACCTAGGCAATAAACACACAAGGGCCATGTTAGCAAACCCGGGGGTGATTTGGAGAGTCCAAAGAAGAGCAAGAAAAATGAGCAAAAGCTGAGGAAACCCGACCTGTGTGGAAAGGTTAAAGACACTGGACAGGTTCAGTCTTGGGGAAAGCAGCTGGAGGGGCTAGAAATGGCGCAACCATCTCTAATTCTGCTCAGGGCTGTTACACAGAGGATGGGGATCAATTGTTCTAGGGCCCACAGAAGGTAGGACTAGAAGCGACGGGGCTAATCTGCAGCAAAGGAGGGTTGGGTTAGATAGGAAGAAAAACTTCCTTATTCTCAGAGAAGTGAAGCTCTGGAATAGAATTCCAGAGCAGATTCTGGAGTTCCCATCATCAGGTTATAACAGGTCGGACACTCGCCTTGACAGGGGTGCTGTAGATTTATTGTGTCCTGACTCAGTGCAAGAGGCCAGCTTTGATGACATCTCAAGCTCCCTTCCAGCCTTTCTATGATCACCCTGCTGCCAAGACTGGGACATCTGAGTGGGGACGGGTAAAACGCAGAGCAGAGGTGCTGGGTGGCGGGTGGAGGGGGGTAAAACACGGATCAGGAGCAAAGTAAACCTGTAAAGACAGTTCTGACAAACTTGGAACAAAGCTGTTTTATTCACTATTGGTTTGTTTCAGATTTTGAAAATCGATGAATTCCAGTGTTTGGATTTTAGGGGGGATTCATTTAATTGTATTTCTCACTCTGCCATTAACGCCTCTCCTGTGATGCTGAGTTGCTGCTGGGTAGTACTGAAATAGGACACACACACACACACATTCTCTCTCTCCTTACCAGTGACACTGAGGAGCTTGACAGTGCTGAGCTGGGATCCATTCACCCGACTGTTGCTGTCCTTGATCTCGTACCCGCAGGAGTAATTCCCAGAGCTGTTGCTGGACACTGAATGGATGTAGTCATAGGTGGCCTTCTTTGAGCCCGTCTGGAATGAAACCTCCTCGCCGTCCTTGCAGAAGACGATGCGAGTGGCCAGGTGCCAGGAGGACATGAAGCACCTGACCTGCACAGAGTCCCCTGGCTGGGCCGACATCTGGTTCAGGTAGAGGATGGGGGCAGGGAGAGCGCCTGGCAAGGAGAAGGGGTCAGAGCTGTCAGTGGGGTGTTGCGGTGGCCTGGTGCTGTCAGCGGGGCAGGAGGTAAATGGCAGGGGTCTGTGCCAAATCTCAGATGAAGCTCTGATCCTAGCCCAGCTGGGGAGATAGAAGATGAGCTCTCTCTGCTGACCAGAGGCTTTATCCCATGGGCTAACTGGCTGCGTACAAGTCTCAGGGCTCGGCCAGGCTAGGTGCTGCTGCCTGGTGCTGCACATTGTGCTAGAACAGGAGGCACTGCGGTGAGCAGAGATGGACACAGCTGGGGCAGACAGCTGGGAGACAGGCCAAGGGCTGTGAGCCGGCGCTGTGGGTTGGTAAATCTCTTGGGGTCAGAGTCGCGGCATTTCCTGTTTCCCAAGGCCAGAGCCCGGGAGAGGGATGAGCCAAGGATGTCCCAGAAGAACTGGGAGGCAGCAGGGCAAGGAGAGGTCATTTGAAAGACCTGTAGGCCCTGCTCAGACCCCACCCAGCCCTGCCCCCTTCCTGTGCCATTGCCGCTGGCACCGCGCTCAGCAGGGAGCAAGTCGAGGCGGGAGGGGGGAGGGAGGTCTGGATTCCCAGGACTGGGAGGAGTAAAAGCACTGGGCACATTGAGGACAGACAGACAGACAGACATTTGGACTCACCGGGAGCTGAGCAGATCTCCTGGCTGCTGGGGCTCAGCGCTGGGAACAGAAAGGGGACGTGGGGTCAGTGCCGGGCTGGAATCTCCCCTGCGGTGAGACGCCCTGAACAGCTGATAGGGGCTCTGCTCCCTCCATGAACACAGGCTCCAATTCCTGCCCTGCCCAACTCCCCAGGGCACCCTGCCTGCTCCATGGGGCTGGGCCAGGCATCGTGCAGAGCCCTGAACCCTGAGTTGCCTCCTGAAAACTACTGAGGTGATTTGGGCCCAGCCCTGTCATGAGCCTGACCCCGAGTCCCAGACCCAACCCCCTGAAATCTGGGGGAATCCAGAACCAGAGCCCAGCCTGGAGCCCAGGTCAATGTCTCTGGCTCATCGGTAACAGGGAGCCCAGGGACTGGACCCCGATATCCCCCCACCCTCCAATGACAATGGCCTCCCTGCTCTCTGCCTCCAGGCTGCGCTGACACCCCAGGAGCATCTGAGCCCAGCCCGGTGTTAGGCCACAGAAAATTGGGCCTAGGGCGGTTATGCTAAGACAGACCGAGAAGAGTCCATCAAAGGGTTCTGGGTAGTCCCTGAACAAAATTTGAGACATGGGTTGAGCAAGGGCATGAAATAAGTGAACAGCTGCATTTTTGTACTTGCTGAGCTGAACAGCTTGCTTAAGAAACTGATAAGAAAACTCCCTGTCTCCTCGTTGCCTGGTACTTGCTTTCTGTCTTAATAAGAAAGTTGCTAATGTATCAAGGCCACCTTGTATAGTTGGCAAGGTATGCACCCATGCTAGAAGTTTCTCACTAACAAAGGGAGGTGGGTTGCTTAAGTAAATAGTCTATGACGCGACGGAACTGCCTATATAACCCCACTTGTTGTAGAAATCGAGGGGCTGGTTCTTGGTAGAGACGGGCTGCTCTCTATTGTCGTGTGCACTCTTCAATAAAGAGCTTTGTGATTAGACCTTGCTGGTGTTGCCTGTCTCTTTGCGGTCAGACAACGAACTGAAGCCGTCTGGGTTAGAAGTCCCCGACACCGGCCTGACCCCATGGGCCTGGCGTGGGGAGCTGGGCCCAGGGACACCCCAGGGCTGGGATCCAGCCAAGTGCCAGGTCCCAGCTCCCCAGGGAACGCCGCCGCCCTGCAGCCTGGGGCCTGAGCCCAAATCACCTCAGCTGTTTTCAGGAGGTGACTCAGGGAAGCAGGGACCCGGGGAAGGATTTAGGCCCCAGGGGACAGTAATTGGCCACGAGCTCCCAGGGCACCGTGGGGCAGCCGGGCTGATGGGCCCCTGGGCTGTGTAACGAGGGGCAGGGAGCTGGCGGGGGGGCCGATGCTGGCAAAGTGCAGGGGGGGGGCAGGGCAGAGCCAGAAAACGCTGTCAGGCTCCCCGGGGCAGTGGGGGAGTCACCGCCCGGCCGGGGCCTTTCTGGGGATGCTTGAGTCTCACACCAGTGACTGAGCTGGGGGCAGGGAGCTGGGGGAAGGTCTCTGCTCTGGGCTGTCGGGTCAGACTGGACGGGCCAATGGTCCCTCCTGGCCTGAAACTCAGTGAAGCCGGGACAGTCACCCCAGCCTGGCCCGACTGCTGGTCCCAGCCCGGCACTAAGTCCTGGCCCTGAGCTGGGTTGGGACAGTCCCACTCCTCCAACAGTGCAGCCCTCTCTGCTGCTCTGCCAACTCCCTGGGCCAGGGGCTGCTCTCGATTCTGTGTCCTCCCAGCCCCCCACGAGTTAGCCCCGGGGTCCCAGATACTCACCAGACAGCAAGAGGACCAGAGGCAGGAGCATCGGGGCTGTGGCAGGAACCGAGAGCACTGGAAATGGCCCAGCGACGTCTTCTCCTGATGGACTGGGGAGGACGAGCTGAAGTTGCTGTCTGGGCCGACCTGCCCCCTCTGCTCCTCTGGGCTCAGCACAAAAGACCCTTTTCCCTGCACAGAGTCTTTGCCAGACCCTGAGGGCTGGGCTGTGAACCCAGACACAAGCGCTGCTCCGAGTCCTTGTCAGGGCCTATGGCTGAGGCATCAGGGACACCGCGGCCCTTCTGCTCTGACCGGTGCTACCCTCATGACTGATCGTGACTGCTACCTGTTTCCTGTCCCGTACACCCCACCACCAACAGCGTCTGTGTTTATCACCGGATGCCAGAATCAAACACAGATCAAATATATTGACAAAAACCTCTCTTCTGATTTGCTAACAGTGGACTTCGTCAAACCTACCCTGTAGGATGCAGACCTGGTCTGGCTGGAGGGTTTAGCATTAACCACACTGAGCTCATGATACCATCTACAAGTTTTGTTATTCTATATACCAGACCATTTGTTGTTGTTTTTTTTTCTTTTATCCAGGAGAGAAATAGATGGGGAAACTGAGGCACAGGAAGGTGGATGCGTGAGAGGCCTGAGGACACCCAGCAGGACAGAACCAGGAATAGAAGCCAAGGCTTTTTTCATTCGCCGGAGCAATGTTCCCTCTAAGTTTTTCATCCATGACACAATTCCTTTTGTTTTGTGTACCAAGGCATGTGTGGATGTAGCAACACATGCTGCTGACTGTGGTCACTATGCTGATCAGCTTGGCGGCATTTGAATCTCTCCTGAGGGGCCATCTAAGCGCCCAGTTTACAGGGAACCCTGCTGCTGACCATTAGGGTTGCCAGAGATCCGGTTTTGAACCAGGCAGTCCACTATTTGAGGGTTCTGTCCAGGAAACACATTGAGAAAATACCGGACATATAAAATGTCTGGTATTTCCTAATTAGGTAAGTTTTATTTTTAGGAGTATCAGTGCATAGTTGTGAACTGCCTGGCTGGTAGACACACTCGTGCTGTGTCAATGGGTATGTCTAGACTACATGCCTCTGGCGACAAAGGCATGTAGATTAGGCTACCCGGCACAGGCAAAGATCATCGGCACAGCGCGGCAGCCGTGTTTATTTTAATGAAGTGAGGATTATTTAAATCCCCATTTCTTTGTCTATGCCAGGTAGCCTGATCTACATGCCTCTGTCGCTGGAGGCAACTAGTCTAGACGTACCCAGTGTGTCTACCAGGCAGGCAGTATGCAACTATGCTACAGTGGGTGCGGGGCCGGGTGGGATGGAATCCCTGGGGCCGGATTCATTCGTGCGTCCCTGGAACTGTGTGTGAGATGGACAGCGCCCCAGGATCTGTACACGCCTGGGTCAGCCCTGCTTCCCACTGGCCAATTCTCTCTTCCTGTTCCCCCTGACCATGGAAACCCTGCTCCTTCTGACCCTCTCCAGGCCAGCCCTGCTTCCTGCCAACTGGTTCTCCCACCGCCCTCCTCCTGACCCCCCTCGTCCCCCCGTTGACTCCCTCCCAGCCATCCCCACTTCCCACTGGCTGGTTCTCCCCCTGATCTCCCCTGGCTAGCCCTGCTGACCCTACACCCCCGCCGATGTCCCCCAGCTAACCCCACTTCCCTGACCCTCCCTCGCCAGCCCTACTCCCCTCTCAGATGGTCCTCCCCCACATCTGAGATCAAGCATGTCCAATATTTTTTTGAAGCCACCTGGTAACCCTAATGATCGGGGAGTCTGGCCTGATTTGCATCCCTGATCGGGGACCTTTTGGGGCATCTTGGTCATTAACTTTTACTCTGGGGGTCAGGAAACACTGGGATCCCTGAAGGGACACAAGGGGGAAGCAGATAGACCCCCAATACCTGGGTTGTGGTGGGGCTCAGGGACACCTGGGCGGTAAAAATACAGAAAAACCAACATGGCTACTTTGAGGCCTTTGGGGCTTTTTTTGCTGGCAGCCATCTTGTTTTCTTCCTCCATGTCACAAGACAGCTTCCCTGTGGAACCAGGTAAGTGGAGAGAAGAGAGAAGAGGGGGGAGGGGAGGCCTGGGAGGGCTGTGAGCTGGGGCTGGCCCAGGCCTGGATCTGGGCTCATGCTTAGTTCCGGTTTCTGAGTGTGTCATAGGGTTACCTGGTGTCCACGATTTTCACCTCCTAGACAATAAAAAATCTGGATGGGACAGTCTATCACTTCTGCAAACTAAATAAGCCCAAATCCCTCAGATGCTCCTCATGGGTCATGTGCTCCATCCCCCTAGTCGTTTTCGTTGCCCTCCGCTGGACCCTCTCCCATGCGTCCACATCCTTTCTGTGCTTTTCCCACCGCAAACCACAGGAAGTTAACTAAGAAAGACTCTGACTAACACTTAGCTGGATGAGTTCTAAGATACTTCTCACTCTTGCACTGTGAAAACTCTTTCCTTTAAATTTAATATTTGTTTATATCCATATGTTATTAAAATAGCACATGTAAGTTGTTAAATAGCCTTGTAATTTAGTAAAAACTAGGATATTATTTGTATCACTACTAAATTTTATAAAGTGAATTCCTAAGCTTTTACCTTTTATTGTTTTTAATTGTAAAGGGCAGCCCTCTGAAATCCTTGCAGAAAATGCTCACATTTACTAAATTGTGGTTCTCCCCATCCCCTCATATAAATATTGTGTGAAAGCACTAAGAGAGGGGCAGTACTTTTGCCCACCCAACAGTTACCTGAGCAATATGGGGCAGGCTCTGTCATTTCCTCTCTGTTTCTGCAGCTCCTGACACAATGGGGTCAGGACCCAGTCAGTCTCTAGGGCTGTGTCCAGACTCAGGGTTTTTTTCGAAAAAAGTAGCCTTTTTTCGAAAAAACCTCACCTGCGTCCAGACTCAAGCCGCGTTCTTTCAAAATTAAATCGAAAGAACGCGGCTTTTCTTTCGATGGCAGTAAACCTCATTTCATGAGGAAGAACGCCTTCTTTCGAAAGTTCCTCTTTCGAAAGAAGGCGTTCTTCAATGTAAATAGGGCTTCTTCGAAAGAGAGCATCCAGACTCACTGGATGCTTTCTTTCAAAAAAGCAAGCCGCTTTTTCGAAAGTTCAACGTGCAGTCTAGACGCTCTCTTTCGAAAGAGGCTCTTTCGAAAGTATCTTTCGAAAGAGCCTCTTTCGAAAGAGGCTTGCACTCTAGACATAGCCTAGGTGCTACCACAATAGAAACTGTGAATCACAGTAATACGGAGTGTTTCTGTGGAAGGTCCTGTCTACTCTTCATTATCTGGGTCTCTGTTGTTTGTGTCTCTGTGTCTCACTCTCCCACCAGTGTAAGGCTCAAGCCTGATGAGTCAAAGGACGACTGGCCGGAGCGCAGAGACAGGGTTAATCTGTGTGGGGAGCTGGGATATTTCCCATCACTGGCAGGACACTCACATCCTTCTATGTCTCATGTATACACAGGTTACTGTGCAATACGCACTTTGGGGATTGTGAGGGACCTTCCTTGTGATTTTGTGCACTTGGGGGTTGGTGGTGCAAACTCTGCACAGCACGGAGCGGGCCCTGGAGCTGAGCCATCCATACAAAGAATCTGAGGGTAGGACACAGAGTTTGGGCATTTCCCCCAATTTTATTGAGAAAGAACATTGTTTCCTGCACCACGTTGTCCAGCTGTGGCCCCAGACAAGGTCCCGCACTTCCTTGCTGAAAGGACCTTACGGGATTCTGTGATGCGGTTCTGTGATGAGGCTGCGCACGGAGGAGCCCTGCATTCCAGTGCCGGAGCACTAATGATTTCTGCCCTGCTACAGTGCGATGTTCTCGTATATCGGTGCCGTCTGTCTCTGGGGCTGCCAATGCTTTAAGGTAAAACATGGAAATGTTACTGTTCTGCTCAGCCAGCAGAAAGCCAGAGAAAGGAACCTAGAAGATATCCCCTCAGACAGCCCCACTGTGCATACAACAGGAGCAGCTCTAGTGGGCATTTCCTCTGGGAAACATCACATCAGCTTCTGACACCAGCCTCTCTGATGTAGGCAGCTCAGATTCCCCTTCCCCCAGCCTCGGTCTGGCCCTTTCCTGCTCCCCAGGGTTGCCCTGATGCCTGCCAGCTGCGCAGAGGAGCCCTTCTCCTCCTCTCCCTATGCCGGACGCCCACGGAGGCAGCGCCGGGTTCCCCCTGCAACGGGGAGCCATTATCTGAAATAAGGATTCCTCAACGTCAAAGGCAGTGTCGTTTTCCCCATCCAATGTTGTATTTTTATCACAGATGTTATTAACGGCAATAATTAAAATGATTATTTACACTTGATATAATGATATTGTGACTGGGCATCGGCATAGCCTGACTCCAATCTCTGGGCAATCACGGCATGCTGTTGAATTTGGAGGCTGTGATGAGCACCCATCACTCAGGCTAAGGAAGGGAACCATTCAATACCCCTTTGTTAGTGTCTGCTGAAGCACTGGGCAACCCCCACCCATGGACTGGACTCCAGACAGTCTGGGCATGGCAGGTACCTCGGGGTCTGCTAACAGGGCAGAGGTTGATCTGACTGTAGCTTTAGGTACATGCGTGTGTGTGAGAGAGAGACAAAAGCAACAGAAACACCTTAGAAGCAACCAAACAAAACAACAAGAAAGTCAGACCTGGGCAGGACCCTGAGAAAAAAAGAGCGACAGACAGCGCATGAGAGAGGGCTTTTGGGCAGAGTGCTGGCTGGGATCAAAGACTCTGCGTCCTGCTGTTTGGTTCCTGTTTCCAGGAGACAGGCCTTAGAATCAATCTACAAAATCAATGGGGTTGTATCAACACCGAAACCCAACTCTGCCATCATTGTCTCCTCTGCAACTCCAACCATTGGCTCACTGCTTGGATCAGAAGGAAGACCAGTCTGCTGGGGTCAAAGACTCTGCCTCCTGGTATTTGGTTCCTGTTGTGTGCCAGGAACCAGCACTTCGTACGTTCACTGCAAATCAAATCCAAGCCCAAACCTCTCCTCTCACCAGAGCTACCCTGGAATCAAACTACCGGCTCGCTGCTTGGATCAGAAGGGAGACCAGTCTGTACCATTTTAATAGCATTTAACCGACTTGTGAATTCACACAGCGCATAAACAGCTCTGCCTGTCGCACCCTGTCCCAGAGGCACACCTGAAAAGCCCTAAGGGCTAAATCCTTGTGTATTAGTGTAAGAGAAGTCACAGCAACACCAGGGGAATCTCTGCAAAGTGAATGGCACTCCATCCCTGAGACCATTTATGTTCTCTGCCCCAGGCTTTTAGGACAAAACTGTACCAAGAATGACGTGGTGATGAAACCTTCCTATTGACCTGATTGGTCTGGACGTCTGTGGGGACCAAGGTGTAGTGGAAGTGTGGAAGATAATTATGATATCAAGTTGATTAGGTGGTATACAGCAATCGTTCCTTTTATGCCTGCATCTCCCTTCAGGCCTGGATGCCCTAGGCAGCTCCATTTGTGCTTTTTACCTCTCATTATTTTCTTATTATTCGCAAAGGGTCAGCTGCTTGCTGAAGATGGTACAGGTAGGAACGCACTGTTTACTTTCAACAAGTTCTGGGATGGGTCCCAAAGCCATCCACATGGTACAGGAGTACGGGAGTGTTTGGGATTATCACATAGTTATCTATGTTTAAGGTTTGCCACTGATAAAGCTAATTTTTTGACTTAGGAAAATATGCAATGTATCAACAATTTTGTCAGGTTCTCAAAGCAACAGGTGTGAGTAATGTAAATCCAATAGTATATAAAAGCCAGGGATATTTCTAATATTCGAACCTGAAGCTGCAGGAGGTGCTATGTACCGGCCACTGGGGTCTGTCTGTTGTCCTTCTTCAGGGGGTTCCCGACAGCAGAAGAGACGTAAGCATTGCATTTTATCCTGAAATTTGCTTAGGCTTAATAAGCATTGTACTTTCTTAATAAGCATTGCATTTTATTCTGAGATTTGCTTAATAAAGTCTTTAAGCCTTCACCCAAGTTATGGGTTTATTGCCTCTAAATCCTTTAAGGAAAGAACCATTGCCACTTGGCAACACACAAGCCTGACTGGCCAGGCTCCAAGCAGGTGAGGGAGGCAGCTACCTGCTCCTGGGCAGAGATCTGGGGCAGCAGCAAGGACATCGGAGTAACAGATACAAGGACCCCTGAGTAACAGATACACATTCCGAGCCCACGGGTCCCTGCCAAGTGGGAACAAGCAATCCAATTGCTCTCCGCTCTCACCTCACTTTGTCCTTAATAAAAACCACAACTTACCCTGGCTTTTCCAGGCCGATTCTTCGAGGTGTCTGGGGAGAGAAGGACAGTTAGTTGCACATGGTCACCTGGGTATAAGTGCATTTAGGGGAAGATGCCTCAGTGAACATGAATTATAACCACAGGGCACCTGCCGCTTCCCCATCCGGGGCAGGGCTCCCCTGGGCAGCACTGAGTGCCATGGGGCCTGATGCTAATCAGGATCACTAGGTGGTACCAGAACAGGAGGATTGCAAGTGGCCATTGAATATTTCCAATGGAAACTGTCTCTCTGGGTTTCTGTCCAAGCTGGTTTGTCATAAACAGAGTTGGCTTTCGGCAGAAAATTTCAATATTTTGTTCAAAAAAAGTGCCCTAAAATTGCAATATTTTGGCCCAAACTAGAAATATTCTGATTCAGTTACCACTAAGGGGCTGCATGGGATGTATAGGTCAGTGTCCTCTTGCTGGTAGTCTCCTCTATAAGCTGGACTGGCTGGGCTGCATCTCCCATGATACACTGCAGCAAGGAAGTCTCATAATGCACCATCATCAAGAGGGGAGAAAGTGATGCATCATGGGAGAGCCCGGCTCAAAGAGGAGACCACGGTCATGAGGCATTTGAACTGCAGCTCCCATGAGGCACTCTTGCCCCCAGCTCCCAATGCCACGGGTGGGGCACTTTTCCGTAGGAGCTTTCCTTGGGATGTGCCTTTCCATGAAGGAAGGGAAGGGGCAACACTTGACACAGTCCCCTAAACCCTGGCAATGCAGGTCTGGGTGTCAAAGGAACCTCCTCTCCAAAATAACACATTTACCTCCAGTCCCTACATTTCTCCCTCTTGTGCAGATGATCCCAGGAGCTCCAAAAGCTCTTACACTCATGCTCTTGTGCGGCGCTGCTGGTGTTCCCTGTGGGGAGCAGTAAGGATGGGGGGGTCAGTGAGGCCATGTGCTCTCGCTCACAAAGGTGGCACTGTTTGCAGAGACCCAGCTGTGAGTAGGTTTCTGCCCATGGCTGGTTCTCCTGCTAGGACTTTCCATCTCCATTCAGCTCACACGCAGTGGACAGAGAGCAAGCTCTGCTCCTGGGTAGCAGGTACCATGATGGTTGCACCATTCATGGAGGGAAGGTCTGATAACAAGACTTGCACATCCTGTTCTACTCCAGCTAAATGGCCAAGCCACCAACCACACCAAACCTGGCTAGGTCAGCAGGGAGCTCAGAAACCTCGCGGCTTAGCTCTCCCCAACAGGGAAGGAGGGGTAGGGCGCTATAGCTGCCCTTCCGTCCCTTCCTAAACCTGCATTGAAATCACAGCTGCTGGTAGGGAACTGCTGTGGGTGTTTCCGGGAGGGTCCATGTGTGGACGTGCCGAGCCTGGCCCTGAACTCGCTGTCACTGACGGACCTAACGCTGAGTGTTACCCACCCCATATGGATGGACTGGAGACCTTTGGTTCCAAGCGAGGCCTGGCCACTCCCAGCACCAAAAGAACAGGCCTGGCTCTTGCAAAGTGGCTAAATCAGTCAGTACCACTTTTTGTGATGGTAAAACAGGGTCACTTTCCTTCTTTCAGATCCCTGGGGCAAATTTCAGACATGTTCCCTCTGCTGCCCCTGGTGAATGGGACAGGAACCCACTTCCGTGACAAACCCCTTCCTTAAAGCATCTCCTCGTAACCACCCTATCCCACCCCACCAGGGAGCTCAACCTGCCCTGGGCTTTTCAAAAACTCCTCCAGAACAAACAGACACAGACCCCACAGCAGAAGAGCTGAGTTACACTGTGAGGCTGCACCAGCCCTTCAAGGGAGAGGGACCCAGAATGGAAACGAGACAGGAGAGGGAATAATTTCCTCCTACCTTTGCTCCCGTTGTAGAGACCCAGCTGGAAGCAGCGAGACAGAGTGATCAGAGGCGGGGCCATGTTTCCTCGTGGGCAGAGAGAGAGACAGAGACTGAGTGACACGGCCCCAGCCCCTCATTGTACCGACACAGAGCCCCCTCCCCACAGCCCAGCCCAGCGCTCTCCTGTACCTGCCCCACTGACTGGGAGTGGAGTGGTCAAATCTGATAATTTAACTGCCAGTCTCCTGCCATTTTATGTTGTAGGAAACCCCAGGGCGGAGAGTCCTGGGGATCAGAGAATCTTGATTATCATAAAAAAAATTATAACCCTCATTCTGGGGGAGAAAAGCCTGAGGAGGTGACCCTAGAGACCCCGTTAGGATCACCCCAGCAAGAAAGTTCAAAGCCCTCTGCACTGGTGACTTTTTGGCAGTCCCATGAGTTCTGTGCCAGTCTCGAACTGGTCGGGGTGTCTGGAGGCTGTGAGAGCTGGGGGCGGGGGTGCTGTGAGGAAAGGCCTCACAGCCTTTGAGTGAGTTGTTAGGGCCTGATGCAGGAAAGCTCTTTCACACAGGCACAAGGGCCCTTCCTGGCTAGGGGATGTCTCCCTGACTTGCAGCCTTTGTGACCTGCGTGTGGATATTCCATCCAGAGGAACGCCCCTGCTGATCCATAGACAGGGACCATTTTTGTGCAGCACTGGACATAGGTGGTCCTAGGCCCTAACAGGACCGCACCTAGCACAGTGGGGCTCTGATCGCTGACTGGGGCTCCAGGGTGCTACTGCCACACAAATAACTAATCACACGGCCAATCCCTTCCATCATCTCTTGATGTTTTCCCCAAGCCAGCTGTCCCAAAACATGGTTTCACTGTGTCTCTGCTCATCTCTCCCCCCCCATCCCAGGCACACTGGGGACAGGGGATATCAGGGGTGTGTCAGCCATGTCTATCAGTACATTTGCTAACACGGCTCAGTCTTACTCTCACACCCACCTTTCCTTCCCAGCAGATAAAGCGCCACAGCCAGCACCAGCACGGCAACAGGAACTTTAATCCCAACAGGAGCTTTAGATCCAGCCCTAGGAAAGAACCTCGCTGTGAATGGCCCCTCCAAGCAGCCACTGACCAATCTCTACTGGCTGGGGCTTGCTGAGTCCTGTGGTAACTGACTCCTAGGCTATGTCTACACTGAACCCTATACTCAAAATAAGATACACGATTTGCACTACACAAATTGCATGTCTCATTTCTAATCTATTTCAGAAAAATTTTGAAATTTAGCACACCTACAGAGCACCAAATTTTGTAATAAAGCACTATTTTGAGACATCCCTTAGCCCTTGTGGAATGAGGGGAATCAGGACACAGAATCTGTGCTGGTTATTTTGAAGAAATGTTTTGAAATAACAGGTGGCTTTTTAAGATTCAGGGTAGTTATTTCAGGGTACCCCAAAATAGCCACGCAGTGTAGACATCCCCCTACGATCCCCATGAACGTACCTGGCAGCGCACCCCACGGATCCCTGCAGAGCAACATAACTGGATGCTCTTTGAAAGTAACATTCATTGAAGTTTTTCAACCAATTTTTTTGCCAAACTTTATTTTAATCCAAACACGGTTTAACTGAAATCAGAAGTTTCCCCTCCAAACACTTTATGTGCACCAACCTTCTGCTTCTTTTCATAGAAAGAATTTTGAAATGAAAGGCACCATTTGGTTTTGTGTAGCTCTGATAGGTTTGTTTCATATTAGTTTTCCAAATAGAGAAGTGGAAGGCAAACGCCCCTTTGAAAGGAAACTAATAAAACTCTCTGGCTGTGTCTACACTGGACCCCTTTTCCAGAAAAGAGATGCAGATGAGACAAGTCAGAATTGCAAATGCAGCGGGGAACATGGCTGCCGCTTTTTTCTGGCTCGGGGCTTTGCTGGAAAAAAGCGCCAGTCTAGACAGGGATCTTTCAGAAAATAAAGCCTTTTCCGAAAGGTCCCTTATTCCTGATTTTAAGAGTGCGGGGCCCTAGCTAAAGCCGCCATATACAATACCAGGAGTAAGATGTTAGAGGAGGGGGTTCTCTGCGACTGTGGGGCCTACTTCCGTTCCTCCCTTGTGTCACGTATCCCGGTACAGTTCCTCTGGGCGGCATCCACTGGCTCCATCGATAGCTTTGAGGAGCAGTGGGCCCTGTCTGGGGTTCTCTGATCGGTGTCCCCATTTGGTTCCCTTATTTTGAACCTGTGACCCGAACTCCTTGATCCTTTCATCATCATTTGTTCCCCGTAATCAGTTGGACATGGGTCCAGTTGTCCCTCCCGTAAGGCTGGGGAGGGGCTTTTAGAATGTAGACAGGCTTCGCCCGCCCACCTTCTCATGGTTTTCAAATAGACCCCACTACAGTGTGATTGTTGTGACTTGCAGTTTTAATGAGGCACTGTAGCCAAACGGGGCCCCCCCCCCCCGTCACATCAATCTTGCTTGCCCTCTAAAATGCCTATATACAGGGCAAAAAAAAAAAAAAAAAAAAGCAATAAAATCAGCATAGCTTTAAAAGCTTCAATGCAAAACCAAAATATGCAAGCCTCTCTAACCCCAAATAAGCTGAAAACATAAATATAAAAAAAAAAAAAACCAAGGCAATAAACTAACCTCAAGGCTGCAAAAACTGCCAGGCTGGCACCTAATGTTAATACAATCACACACAATCATCCCTAAAAAAAAAATCTCCCGCTAAAAAAAAAAAATCCTCAATACCTCCAATTTAGTTATCTCCCTTACAAATATAAATTAAGTTTGCAACTCCCTTATACAAGCTGGCGTCACAAAAAACTAACCAGCACCATTTGGCATCACAAATAAAAAAAAAAACGTAACCCCATGGATATAAAAATGGGTCCAGCAGCACGCTCACTCTCAGTGTCAATCTACCATTTACCTGCTGGTCGGGTTAGGTGTTTTAACCTCCCAAAATCCACAAAAACGCCCACCTCGTATTTTCGTCTTTCAAAAAAATTAAAAAACCAATCCTGGCCTAACACGCTAAAACCAAGCAACGCAGAAAAAAAATAAAAATTATACCCATATATGTCCTTTTGTTTTTTAATGCATGCATAAAATAAAGCTCTTTAAAAATTAAGCTGTCATTTAATACCATTATTTCTATTTTCTATCTTTATTTTCTTTATAACCATTTTTAAAATCTATATTTGCTAGCAATTGAAAAATAAAGCAATAGCCATTATAACCATATAATTTAATAAACCTATAACTATTTAAGCTTTAACCTAACTCCTTCAGTTGCTGTAACAAAACCAAGCACAATTTAAAAAAACTTCAGCCGATCATAAAAAACAGGTATAAAAAAAGCTTGGGCATTTAAATTGTGTCACTCCCAAATAACAAATCCGTTGGGGCATCTCTCAATCTTTCCTAAACTGCCCGCTGCAACAAAATCCTATATTGTAGCAGCTAAAATCTAAAATATAATAGTCTCTTCCTATAATCCCAGGGCATCTGTCAGCCTGTTGGCTGCCTTCTGCAACAAAACCCCGGTCCTAGCAGTAAAGTCACAAACGTTAAACCTTTTTCTTGGTAACACACACACACACACCCCGCCCTAGCCATCGGCTAACAGGCACTTAAACTCAGAAGAACTTAGCGGCAATATAGACTCTTTGGAGAAGCCTGACACTCTGTTTCGTGCTGGTGTGTTTCCTACATCCATCGTCATGGCGATCACACTCAGACTGGGGTTACCCAGTCTAGAACCTCCTCTGCCCTAAATACAGGCCCCAAAAAACAGAGACACACCAGAACATTTACCTGGGGATGAGGAAATCCTGGTACCACCACTGCTGGAGTCATTACCTAGGCAATAAACACACAAGGGCCATTATCATGGCTACATTATCATGGCTACTTTTTCCTAAATAGAGTCCCCAGAACACAGAATCTCTTCAGAAGCATTTATCTGGGGGGAGGAGGGTGACTTCCCAGCACCGCCGCTGTGGGAGCCGTCACCTACGCAAACAAATTCACAAGAGATGAGAGGAGCCCGTAGCCCCCCTCTAGCCCCACATGTTGCTCTTGCACAAATAACCATGGGCAGTCACTGGCTGAGGGCAGACGACTACCGCCCCACTGTGGTCACAAACTGTAGGTGACTCAGCCCTGTGAGAATATGTGAGACACAGGAGATCCCTCTTCCGCTCTGATGCAGCCCAGGTGAGACACGTTAGCAAAGCTGCGGGCGATTTGGAGAGTCCAAAGAAGAGTAACAAAAATGAGCAAAAGCTGAGGAAACCCGACCCGTGCGGAAAGGTTAAAGACACTGGACAGGTTCAGTCTTGGGGAAAGCAGCCGGAGGGGCTAGAAATGGGGCAACCATCTCTAATTCTGCTCAGGGCTGTTACACAGAGGATGGGGATCAATTGTTCTAAGAGCCCACAGAAGGTAGGACTAGAAGCGACGGGGCTAATCTGCAGCAAAGGAGGGTTTGGTTCGATAGGAGGAAAAACTTCCTTATTCTCAGAGAAGTGAAGCTCTGGAATAGAATTCCAGGGCAGATTCTGGAGTTCCCAGGTTATAACAGGTCGGACACTCGCCTTGACAGGGGTGCTCTACATTTATTGTGTCTTGACTCAGTGCAAGAGGCCAGCTTTGAGGACATCTCAAGCTCCCTTTCAGCCTCTCTATGATCACCCTGCTGCCAAGACTGGGACATCTGAGTGGGGACGGGTGAGACACAGAGCAGAGGTGCTGGGTGGGGTGTGAAACACAGAGCAGGGCCTGGTTCCTTGTGACAAATCTGGAACAAAGCTGTTTTATTCATTATTTGTTTGTTGCAGATTTTGAAAATTGATGAATTCCAGGATTTAAGGGGGGCTCATTTAATTGTTCTCACTCTGCCATTAACGCCTCTCATGTGATGCTGAGTTTCTGCTGGGCAGCGCTGAAATAGGACTCTCTCTCTCTCTCTCTCTCTTCTCTCTCTCTCTCTCTCTCCTTACCAGTGACACTGAGACGCTGGGCAGTGCTGAGCTGGGATCCATTCACCCGGTGGTCACTGTCCTTGATCTCGTACCCGCAGGAGTAATTCCCAGAGCTGTTGCTGGACACCACATGGACATAGTCGTAAGTGGCCTTCTCTGAGCCCATCTGGAATGAAACCTCCTCCCCGTCCTTGCAGAAGACAATGCGGGTTGCCAGGTGCCAGGAGAACACGGAGCACTGGAGCTGCACGGAGTCGCCTGGACGGGCCGACATTGGGCTCAGGTAGAGGATGGGAGCAGGGAGACCACCTGGGGAGGGGAAGGAGTCAGAGCGGGCAGTGGGGTGTTGCTGAGGCCTGGTGCTGTCAATGGTGCAGGAAGTAAATGGCAGGGGATATGGGCCATGTCTCAGATGCAGGTTCTGATCTCAGCCCAGCTGGAGAGCCAGGAGATGAGCTCTCTCTGCTGACTGGAGGCTTTTCCCAATGGGCCAATGGACTGCGTACAAGTCTCAGGGCTCGGCCGGGCTGGGTGGCGTTGTCTGGCGCTTTGCACAATGCAAGAATAGGCCCTGCTGCAGGCACAGATGGACACTACTAGGGCAGGATGGCTAGGAGACAGGCCAAGGCCTACGAGCCGGCGCTGTGGCCAGGTGAATCCCTTGGAGTACGAGCTGCGGCATTTCCTGTTTCCCAAGGCCAGAGCCCGGGAGAGGGATGGGCCAAGGATGTCACAGAAGAACTGAGAGGCAGCGGGGCAAGGAGAGGTCATTTGAGAGACCCGTAGGCCCTGCTCAGACCCCACCCAACCCTGCCCCCTTCCTGTGCCATTACTGCTGGCACCGCGCTCAGCAGGGAGCAAACTGAGGCTGCAGAGGCGGGGGGAAGGCTGGATTCCCAGGACTGGGAAGGGTAAAGGCCCTGGCACATTGAGGGCAGACAGACAGACAGACATTTGGACTCACCAGGAGCTGAGCAGATCTCCTGGCTGCTGGGGCTCAGCGCTGGGAACAGAAAGGGGACGTGGGGTCAGTGCCGGGCTGGAATCTCCCCTGCGGTGACACGCCCTGAACAGCTGATGGGGGCTCTGCTCCCTCCATGAACACAGGCCCCAATTCCTGCCCTGACCAACTCCCCAGGGCACCCTGCCTGCTCCATGGGGCTGGGCCAGGCACCGTGCAGAGCCCTGACCCCTGAGTCGCCTCCTGAAAACTACTGAGCCCAGCCCTGTCATGAGCCTGACCCCGAGTCCCAGACCCAACCCCCTGAATCTGGGGGAATCACCTCAGCAGTTTTCAGGAGGAGACTCAGGGAAGCAGGGACCTGGGGAAGGATTCAGACCCCAGGGGACAGTAATTGGCCATGAGCTCCCAGGGTACCGCGGGGCAGCCGGGCTGATGGGCCCCTGGGCCGTGTAACGAGGGGGCAGGGAGCAGGCGGGGGGGGGGGGATTTCCCCGGCCTGAGGCCTTGGGGAGGCCGATCCTGGATCCTGCGCCCGGCTCTGGCCCCGTTTCAAAGGCTGCTGGCAAAGTGCAGGGGGGGGCAGGGCAGGGCCAGAAAACGCTGTGGGGGGGGGGGGGAAGAGGCCTCCCAGGCGGGGCCGGGGCAGCTCCGTGGGGCGGGTCAGGCAGCCGGGCTGTCTCGGTGTCTAAGCTCCTTCCCGGGGAGAAGCCCCAGGTGCCGACGGGCCCTTCAGTGCGGCAGGGACAGGCCGAGCCAGAGCCAGGGCCGGACGCTGAGTCTGGCCCAAGGCCAGTGAGGAAGGAGGCAGCAGGTTCTCCCCGTGCGGGGGATTCACCCGGCGCCGGCTCCCCGGGGCAGTGGGGGAGTCACCGCCCGGCCGTGGCCTTTCTGGGGATGCTTGAGTCACACACCAGTGACTGGGCTGGGGGCAGGGAGCTGGGGGAAGGTCTCTGCTCTGGGCTGTCGGGTCAGACTGGACGGGTCAATGGTCCCTCCTGGCCTGAAACTCTGTGAAGCCGGGACTGTCACCCCAGCCTGGCCCGACTGCTGAACCTGGCCCAGCATTAAGTCCTGGCCCTGAGCTGGGTTGGGACAGTCCCACTCCTCCAACAGCGCAGCCCCCTCTGCTGCTCTTTGCCAACTCCCTGGGCCAGGGGCTGCTCTCGATTCTGTGTCCTCCCATCCCCCCACGAGTTAGCCCCGGGGTCCCAGACACTCACCAGACAGCAAGAGGACCAGAGGCAGGAGCATCGGGGCTGTGGCAGGAACTAAGAGGGCTGGAAATGGCCCAGCGACGTCTTCTCCTGATGGACTGGGCAGGGACAAGCTGCTGTTGCTGTTTGGGCTGACCTGCCCCCTCTGCCTCTCGGGGCTCAGCACAAAATACCCTTTTCCCCCTGCAGAGTCTCTGCCAGACCCTGAGGGCTGGGCTGTGAACCCAGACACGGTCGCTGCTCCGAGTCCTTGTCAAGGCCTATGGCTGAGGCAGAAGAGAGACCGCAGCCCTTCTGCTCTGACCGGTGCTACCCTCATAACTGATCATGGCTGCTACCTGTTTCCTGTCCCGTACACCCCACCACCAACAGCGTCTGTGTTTATCTCCGGATGCCAGAATCAAACACAGATCAAATATATCGACAAAAACCTCTCTTCTGATTTGCTAACAGAGTACTTGGTCAAATCTACCCTGTTAGATGCAGACCTGGTCTGGCTGGAGGGTTTAGCATTAACCGCACTAAGCTCATGATACCATCTACATGTTTTGTTAGTCTATAAAGTGCTACCAGACCATTTATTGTTGTTGTTTTCTTTTATCCGGGAGAGAAATAGATGGGGAAACTGATGCACAGAAAGGTGGAGGTGTGAGCGGCTTGAGGTCACCCAGCAGGACAGAACCAGCAATAGAAGCCAAGGCTTTTTTCATAACCTGGAGCAATGTTCCCTGTAAGTTTTTCATCCATGACACAATTCCTTTCGTTTTGTGTACCAAGGCATGTGTGGATGTGTGCCACCAGGAGCAACACATGCTGCTGACTGTGGGCACTGGGCTGATCAGCTGGGCGGCATTTGAATCTCTCCTGAGGTGCCATCTAAGCGCCCAGTTTACAGGGAACCCTGCTGCGGACCATTATGGTAGCCAGCTGTGCGGTTTTGAACCAGGCAGTCCACTAGTTGAGGCTTCTGTCCAGGAAACAAATTGAGAAAATACCGGACATATAAAATGTCTGGTATTTCCTAATTAGGTAAGTTTTATTTTTAGGAGTATCAGTACATAGTTGTGAACTGCCTGGCTGGTTAACACACCCATGCTGCTTCAGTGTGTCTCCCATCCAGGCAGTATGCAACTATGCAACGGTGGGTGCGGGCCCAGGCCTGGTTCCACTTGCTGAGTGTCTCATAGGGTTACCTAGTGTCCAGTATTTTCACCTTCTGGAAAGGAAAAAATCTGGATGGGACATTCTATCACTTCTGCAAACTAAATAGACCCAAATCCTTCAGATGCTCCTCGTAGGTCATGTGCTCAAGCCCCCTAGTCATTTTGGTTGCCCTCCACTGGACCCTGTCCAATGTGTCCACATCCTTTCTATAGTGGGGGGCCCAGAACTGGACACAAATCTCCAGATGCGGCCTTATCAGTGCCGAATAAAATGGAATAATCATTTCTCTGGATCTGCTGGCAATGATCCTCCTAATGCACCCTAATATGCCGTTATCCTTCTTGGCTACAAGGGCACCCTGTTTACTCCTATCCAGCTTCTTATCCACTGTAACCCCCAGGTCCTTTTCTACAGAACTGCTACTTAGCCATTTGGTCCCCAGCCTGTAACAATGCTTGGGATTCCTCCGTCCCAAGTGCAGGACTCTGCACGTATCCTTGATGAACCTCATCAGATTTCTTGTGGCTCAATCCTCCAATTTGTCTAGATCACTCTGGACCCTATCCCTGCCCGCCAGCATATCTACCTCTCCCCCTAGCTTAGTGTCATCTGCAAACTCGCTGAGGGTTCAATCCATCCCTTCATCCAGGTTATGAATAAAGATGTTGAACAAAACCAGTCGTAGAACTGAACCTTGGGGCACTCCGCTAGAAACTGACCACCATCCTGACATCAAGCCGGTTGAGCTTCACAATCTAGCCAACTTTTTATCCACCTTACAGTCCATTTATCCAATCCACACTTCCTTAATTTGCTGTCAAGTATACTTATAATTGTAGGCCTGAAAGTTTCTTCAGTTTTAGTCGACTCATCCAAACCAGTCTGCTGGGTATCCATATTTCACTATTTGGGATTTTGTATGTGTTTGTAAAAGGATTTATTATTTATATACATCACTAATTACTTAAAGAAGTAATTCTGCAGTCCACTAAAGGAGAAAAAGCTCCCATGGATTACTCTTAAAAAGCAAGCGAAGAAAATATTTGTACAGTAATTCCTCCTTTAACACGGTAGATACGTTTCAGAAAATGATCGTGCTAAGTAAAAACATGTGATGCGGGGTCAATTTTCCCAGTGAAAATAATGGCAAAGGTGGGGGTTGTGTTTTAAGCACATGTGTACTCGCAGCTCCAGCCTGCACTTGTTTGTAGCTGGGACTCGGACATACGGTTGGGGGCGAAAGGGGACTGGGTTATAGCAGGGAGGGGAGGTGTTTGGCTCTGGAGAAGGAAAGAGAAGGATGGGGGAGGGGCTTTCAGCCGGCGGCTGGGTTTCCCCAGCTAGCCAGTCGCTGGCAGCTGCGCAGGACTTCCCCTTCCTCCTTGCAAATTGGCAGAAGTTCGCCGCTCACTGCGCCGTACTCTGGCGACCCCCTCTGGGGATGCTTCCCTCCTTTTCCTTTGCCCCCTGCTTGCAACCACGGCTGGGTTTCCCCAGCTGGCCGGTCACCGACAGCTGCGCGGGGCTTCCCCCTGCCTTCAGAGGTTCACCGCTCACTGCGCCATTCCCTGGCAACCCCTTCTGGGGATGCTTCGCTCCTTCTCCTCCGCTCCCCCTTTACAGCCAGCGACTGGGTTTCCCCAGCTGGTGGGTTGCCGGCAGCTGTGCGAGGCTTCCCCTGCCTCCCTGCAAAGTGGCAGAGGTTCACTGTTCACCGTGCCATTCCCCAGCAACCTCCTCTGGCCGGATGCCTTGCGTCCGGTGAGGAAGGGTTGCCGGGGAACAGCGCAGTAAGTGGCGAACCTCCGCCACTTTGTAAGGTCGTGCAGCTGCCGGCGACCAGCCAGCTGGGGAAACCCAGCTGCCGGCCGTAAAAGGGGGGCGGAGGAGAGGGAGTGAAACATCCCAGAGTGGGTCCCCAGGGAATGGCACGGCGAGCAGCGAACCTCCAGCTGCCAGCGACCTGCCAGCCCATAGGGGAAATCATGTTATTGCAGGGACGGATTGTGTTGTTCGAAAAATGTTTCATAAAAAATAAATCGTGCTATCGCGAAAGCGTGTTAAGGGGACACATGTTAAGCGAGGAATTACTGTACTGTGCTTTTCACACCACAAACCACAGGAAGTTAATTAAGAAAGACTCTTACTAACACTTAGGTGGCTGTGTTCTAAGATACTTCTCACTCTCACACTGTGAAAACTTGCTTTAAATGTAATTTTTTGGGAGCTGAGCTGCCCGTACAAAGAATCAGAGGGTAGTACACAGAGTTTGGGAATTTCACAACATTTTATTGAGAAGGAACATTGTTTCCTGAACCACATTGAGTGCTGCAAATTGTCCAGTTGTGGCCACAGACAAAGTTCCCCACCTCCTTGCTGCACGGCCCCTGCAATTGCCTCTGATTTGGGGGGGTTCTGTGATGCAGCTGCGCATAGAGGAGCGCTAATTATATCTGCCCCGCTGCAGAGCAACGTTCATATACGTCGGATTCTCTTCTGCCTGGAGCGGAAGCTTTAAGGTAAAATACGGAAACATTACTGTTCTGCTCAGCCAGCCCAGAGTGGAAGAAATGAAGCAAGAAAATTCCCCTCGGACTGTCTCACTGTGCGTACATCGGGGGCATTTCATCTGGAAAACACCAGTTACCCCACTTCCTAGGTAAACCCCTCTGAGGTGGTCAGCTCAGATCCACCCTCCCCAGCCTTGGCCTGGCCTTTTCCTGTGACACCTGCCAGCTGGGCAGAAGAGCCCTTCTCCCTTCCCCCTCTCCACACCAGCCGCCCCATGGTGGTGGTGCCGGGTTTCCTCCGTGATGGGATGTCCACGTTCCAAGTCCAGAGGTTCCTGGCGAGTGGAAACAAGCAAACCAATCGCTTTCCACTCTCGTCTCCTTTGTCCTTAATAAAAACCGCGACTCACCGTGACTTTTCCAGGCCAATTCTTTGAGGTGTCTGGGGAGAGAAGGACAGTTCGTTGCAGATGCTCACTTGGCTGTAAGTGTCTTTAGGGGAAGGTGCCTCAGTGAACATGAATTATAACCACAGGGCACTTGCCCCTCCCCCAGCCAGGCCAGGGCTCCTCTGGGCAACTCTGAGCACCATGGGGCCTGATGCTGATCAGGGTCACTAGGTGGTACCGGAACAGGAGGATTGCAGGTGGCCATTGAAGATGTCCAATGGAAACTGTCTCTCTGGGTTTCTGCCCAAGCTGGCTGGTCACAAACAGAGTTGGCTTTCGGCAGAAAATTTCATCGTTTTGTGCAAAAAACAAGTGCCCCAAAATTGCAATATTTTGGCCCTAACTAGAACTATTCTGATTCAGTTACCACCAAGGTAGCGCATGGGAGGGGTAGTTCAGTGTCCTCATGCTGATATTCTCCTCTACAAGCTGGACTGACTGGACTGCATCTCCCATGATGCACTGCAACCAGGGATTCTCATAATAAACCATCACCAAGAGGGGAGACAGTGATGCATCATGGGAGAGCCAGAGAGCCTGCTCAAAGAGGAGACCAGGAGCATGAGGCACCAGAACTACAGCTCCCATGAGGCACTCTTGCCCCCAGCTCCCAGTGACGGGGGTGGGGCACTTTCCAGTGGGGGCTTTCCCTGGGATGTGCCTTTCCATGAAGGAAGGGAAGGGGCAACACTTGACTCAGCCCCCTAAGTCCTGGCAATGCAGGGCTGGGGATCACAGGCAGAAGAGAGGGGCAGGACAAAGGAACCTCAGGAACTCAGATGCACCAGCCCTGGGGCCCCGAGAATTTTTTCTCCTCATTCATTTTGATCACAGGCAGTTTGTTGTTGTAACTCTCAACCAGACACAAACCCCCATTAACACATTTATCCCCTGGCCCCACATTTCTCCCGTATGTACAGGTGACCCCTGTAGCTCCAAAACTCCAAAAGCTCTTACACTCCGTATGCTTTTCCAGGGCACTGCTGGTGTCATGCTGGACGCGTTCCCTGTACGGAGAAGTAAGGACAGGAGGGGTCAGTGAGGCCATGCTCTTGCTCACGCTGGTGACACTGAGTATTTTCAGAGATCCACCTGTGAGTAGGTTTCTGCCCATGGCTAATTCTCCTGCTAGGACCTTCCATCTCCATTCAGCTCACACTCAGTGGAGAGGCAGCAAGCCCTGCTCCTGGGTAGCAGGGACCATGGCGGCTGCACAATTTGTGGAGGGAAGGTCTGATAACGATGAGAGTTGCACACCCTGTTCTACTCCAGCTAAATGGCCAAACCATCAACCACACAACCCACTAGGTCAGCAGGGAGCCCAGACACCCTCCTGCTTAGCTCTTCCCAGTGGAGGGGCTACTTCTCCCTCCCTCCCGCCCCCGCCCCAAACCTGCACTGAAATCACAGCTGCTGAGAGGGAACCCGCTGTGGGGGCTTTGGGGTGGGTCCCTCTGTGGACGCGCTGAGCCTGGCCCTCAATCAGCTGACTCTGATGGCGCTAATATTGCCTGTTACCCAATTCAGCTGGATGGACGGGAGCCCCTTGGTTCCCAGCCAGGCCTGGCCACTCTCAGCCCCAGAAGAACAGGCCTGGATCTTGCAAACTGGCTGGATCAGTCGGTGCCACTTTGTGATGGTAAAACAGGGTCACTTTCCTTCTTTCACATCCCTGGGGCAAATTTCAAACATGCTCACTCTGCTGCCCCCGGTGAATTGGATGGGAACGTGCCACTGTGACAAACCCCTTCCTTAACGCATCTCCTCGTAACGCCCCCCGCTCCCACCCCACCAGAGAGCTCAACCTGCCCTGGGCTTTTCAAAAACTCCTCCAGAACAAACACACACAGACCCCACAGCAGAAGAGCTGAGTTACAATGTGAGGCTGCACCAGGCCTCCCATGAGGCAGAGGGACCCAGAATGGAAACGAAATGGGAGAGGGAATAATTTCCTCCTACCTGTGCTCCCATTGCAGAGACACAGCTGGAAGCAGCGAGACAGAGTGATCAGAGACGGGGCCACGTTTCCTCGTGGGCAGAGAGAGAGACAGAGACTGAGTGACACGGCCCCAACCCCTCAATGTACAGACACAGAGCCCCCTCCCCACAGCCCGGCCCAGCGCTCTCCTGCACCTGCCCCACTGACTGGGAGTGGAGTGGTCACATCTGATAATTTAACTGCCAGTCTCCTGCCATTTTATGTTGTAAGAAACCCCAGGGTGGAAAATCTGGGGATGAGAGTCTTGATTTTCATTTAAAAAATTATAACCCTCATTCTGGGGGAGAAAAGCCTGAAGAGTTGACCTTAGAGACCAGGGAGATACGAAAACCCACACTGGTGATTTGTTGACAGTCCCATGAGTTCTGAGCCAGTCTCGAGCTGGTCGGGGTGGCTGGAGGCTGTGGGAGCTGGGGGCTGGGGCGCTGTGAGGAAAGGCTGCAGGGCAGAGCTGCACCCAGAGCTCTGTGTTCAGAGTTGTTAGGGCCTGATGCAGGGAAGCTCCTACACACGAGCACAAGGGCCCTTCCTGGCTAGGGGATGCCTCCCTGACCTGCAGCCTCAGTGACCTGCATGTTGATATTCCATCCAGAGGAATGCCTCAGCTGACTCATAGACTGGGACCATCTCTGGGCAGTGCTGGACACAGGTGTGTCCTAGGCCCTGATTGGGGCTCCAGGGCATGACAGTAAGGTACCTAATAAATAATGTACAGCACTTAGTACAGTGGGGCTCTGATCGCTGACTGAGGCTCCAGGGTCCTACTGCAACACAAATGACTAATCACACGGCCAATCCCTTTCTTCATTGTTTGATATTTTCCCCAAGCCAGCTGTCCCAAAACATAATTTCATTGTGTCTTTGGGCATCTCTCTCTCACCCCTCCCAGGCACCCTGGGGACAGGAGATCTCAGAGGGGTCTCTGTAAGGTCTGTCTGTACACTTGCTAAACGGCTTGGCTTCACTCTCACACCCACCTTTCCTTCCCAGAAGATAAAGCGCCACAGCCAGCACCAGGAAGGTGGGGATTGTAATTCCCAACAGGAGCTTTAGATCCAGCCCTAGGAAAGAATTACTACCTGCAGGGTAATGTTATTGGCTGATCTTTGTAAGTAGAGTTCACTGAAGCTTTTCAACCAATTTTTTTTCCAAACTTTATTTTCATCACCCCTAATCGGCTTCTGCACCCCCTCTCCTGCCCAGATCCCCCACCCTTAGTCCACTCCTGAATCCTACCTCCCCCCAGACATTCTACCCCAATGTACTCCTGCACCTTCCCTCCCGTCCGGACACCACATGCCAACTTCGCTCTTGCACCTGCCACCTGCCCAGACTTCACACCCCATGCCTGCTTCCTGGCAGCCCCCTTCCACACACTGAACCCCTCATTTTTGGTGTCTTTCTACTTCTCAGTCAGGGGCCACGTCAGTGAGTTTGGGGAGTTTTCTTCTCACTTTTTCTTCTCACTCGTGTGCAGTCCCAAACTGATTTTTCTATGGGGCAGTTGCCCAGAACCCAAAAAAGTTTCCTGACCCCTGACTTACATAGATGGACAGGGTTCAACTGAGGCACATGCTTGAGAACTTTCCTAACTCAGGGCCAGAGGTGTGGGCAGCCTGCAGAACTCTGTGTAGGGCTGGATTACACATGCTCCCTGTAGCCATTTTCTGCAGAAAATGCTGTTTCTTCCTAATGAAAACTTTTCAGCAAAATCACTTCAATGTTGCTGAATTTCTGTTCCAGTAAAAATCTGAATTTTTTAATTTTTCTCCCAATTCAGGATGAAAATATGAGAAATGTCAGAATTTCTCCTGGGATAGAAATGCGAGAAGTACATGTATCATTAGTAGGAGTCACTAGGTAGTGCTGATACACACAGCCCAACTCCGTCATTTCCTTGACTTGAGTCCTATACACAAAGGCTACGTCTACACTGGCAGCTTCTCGCACAAGAACTCTTTTGCGGAAGGGTTCTTGTGGAAAAACTCTTCCAGAAGAGAGCATCTACACTGCCATGTGCTTTTGCGCAAGAGCATCCCTGCCAGTGTAGACGCTCTCTTGCGCAAGAAAGCTCTGATGGCCATTTTAACCATAGGGGCTTCTTGTGCAAGAAATTCATGTTGCCTGTCTACGCTGGACTCTTCTGGAAGAGCTCTTGCACAAGAGGGCTTATCTCTGAGAGAGAGTGTCGGTGTTCTCATGCAAGAAGCCCTGATTTTCTACAGTACAACGTCAGTTTACTTGCGCAAGAACACGTGGCCAGTGTAGACAGGCGACATGTTTTTGCACAAGAGCATCCATTTTCGCGCAAGAACGTGCCAGTGTAGACACAGCCAAAGTTTGCTGACATGCTGGGAAGGGGTTGGTTTGATGAGGCAGATGCTTTAGAGGCAGTTGGGGCAAACAGACAGGTTTGGGCTCTGACCAGTTCTGTCTCTGGTACTTGGTTGCTGCCTGGGAACTGGACACTGGTGCTGGGCTGAGGTTCCTGGCAGAGGGATTTGCCCATGTTCTGGGTGTGACACTCTGGGCCAGGCCTGGAGCACAGAGCATAACCAGCTAGTGACAGAGACACAGAACCTGTGAGTCCAGCTGGGAAGCTGCATATGGTGCCTCCTGCCAGAGCAACCCCCCACCCAGTGAGTGCAGAAAGGGGCAATAACTCACTGGCTCCCGGGTTCGCAGAGGGGGCAGGGAACTCCAGAGGAAACTTGCTCAGCCTAGAAGCTACTCTGCCCTAAGTACAGACCTCAGAACACAAAAATTTGCCGGAAGCACTTACCTGGGGATGAGGAAATCCTGGTACCTCCACTGCTAGAGTCATTGCCTAGGCAATAAACACACAAAGGCCATTGTCATGTCTACTTTTCCCTAACTAGAGTCCCCAGAACACAGAATCTCTTCAGGAGCATTTATCTGGGGCGGCGGAGGAGGGGGGCCTCCCAGAACTGCTGCCGTGGGAGCCGTCACCTAGGCAATAAATTCACACGAGATGAGAGGAGACCATGGCCCCACTCTAGCCTCACATGTTGCCCTTGCACAACTAATCATGGGCAGTCACTGGCTGAGAGCAGACGACTACCGCCCCACTGTGGTCACAAACTGGAGGTGAGTAGGCCCTGTGAGCATATGTGAGATGTGGGAGGTCTCTCTTCCACTCTGATGCAGTCCGGGTGAGACACGTTAGCAAAGCTGCGGGTGATTTGGAGAGACCCCAAAGAAAAGCAACAAAAATGAGCAAAAGCTGAGGAAACCCGACCTGTGCGGAAAGGTTAAAGACACTGGACAGGTTCAGTCTTGAGGAAAGCAGCCGGAGGGGCTAGAAATGGGGCAATGGTCTTTAATTCTGCTCAGGGCTGTTACACAGAGGATGGGGATCAATTGTTCTAAGGGCCCACAGAAGGTAGGACCAGAAGTGAGAGGGCTAATCTGCAGCAAAGGAGGGTTCGGTTCAATAGGAGGAAAATCTTCCTCACGCTCAGAGAAGTGAAGCTCCAGATTGGCAGATTCTGGAGTTCCCGTCATCAGGTTATACAAGGTCGAACACGCGCCTTGTCAGGGGTGCTCTAGATTTATTGTATCCTGACTCAGTGCAAGGGGCCAGCTTTGATGACATCTCAAACACCCTTCCAGCCTGTCCATGATCACCCTGCTGCCAAGGCTGGGACATCTGAGTGGGGACGGGTGAGACACAGAGCAGAGGTGCTGGGCGGGGCGTGAAACACAGAGCAGGGGCTGGTTCCCTGTGACAAAACTGGAACAAAGCTGTTTTATTCATTATATGTTTGTTTCAGATTTTGAAAATCGATGAATTCCAGTGTTTGGATTTAGGGGGCGTGTCATTTAATTGTTCTTCTCACTCTGCCATTAACGCCTCTTCTGCAGTGCTGAGTTTCTGCTGGGCAGAGCTAAGATAGGGGACGGATGGACGCACACACGCACGCACACACACACACACCTCTCTCTTACCAGTGACACTGAGGCGCTGGGCAGTGCTGAGCTGGGATCCATTCACCCGACTGTTGCTGTCCGTGATCTCGTACCCACAGGCATAATTCCCAGAGCTGTTACTGGACACCACATGGACATAGTCGTAGGTGGCCTTCTCCTCTGAGCCTGTCTGGAATGAAACCTCCTCCCCGTCCTTGCAGAAGATGATGCGAGTGGCCAGGTGCCAGGAGGACATGAAGCACCTGACCCGCACGGTGTTGCCCAGCTGGGCCGACGTCTGGCTCAGGTAGAGGATGGGGGCAGGGAGAGCACCTGGGGAGGGGAAGGGGGCAGAGCTGTCAGTGGGGCATTGGTGTTGGCTGGTGCTGTCAGTGGGGCAGGAGGTAAATTGCAGGGGTCTGGGCCACGTCTCAGATGGGGGCTCTGATCCCAGCCCAGCTGGGCAGACGGGGGACGAGCTCTCTCTGCTGACCGGAGGCTTTACCCCAGGGGCTAATGGGCTGAGTACGAGTCTCAGGGCTTGCCATTGCCAGGCACCACACACTGTGCTAGCACAGTCCCTGCTGTGGGCACTGATTGATGCAGCTTGGGCAGGATGGCAGGGACAGAGGCCAAGGGCTGGGAGAGAGGCCAAGGGCTGGGAGCCGGCGCTGTGGGCAGGTAAATCCCTTGGGGTCAGAGATGCAGCTTCTGCTGCTTCCCAAGGCCAGAGCCCGGGAGAGGGATGCACCAAGGATGTCCCAGAAGAGCTGGGAGGCAGTGGAGCTTGGAGAAGTCATTTGAGAGACCCGTAGGCCCTGCTCAGACCCCACCCAGCCCTACCCCCTTCCTGTGCCATTACCGCTGGCACCGCACTCAGCAGGGAATTGCTCTGTGGGGGGGAGGTCTGGATTCCCAGGACAGTGAAGGATAAAGTCCGTGAAACATTGAGGGCAGACAGACAGACAGACATTTGGACTCACCGGGAGCTGAGCAGATCTCCTGGCTGCTGGGGCTCAGCGCTGGGAACAGAAAGGGGACGTGGGGTCAGTGCCGGGCTGGAATCTCCCTGTGGTGAGACGCCCTGAACAGCTGATAGGGGCTCTGCTCACTCCATGAACACAGGCTCCAATTCCTGCCCTGCCCAACTCCCCAGGGTACCCTGCCTGCTCCATGGGGCTGGGCCAGGCACCGTGCGGAGCCCTGACCCCTGAGTCGCCTCCTGAAAACTACTGAGGCCTGTCATGAGCCTGACCCCGAGTCCCAGACCCAACCCCCTGAATCTGGGGGAATCCAGAACCAGAGCCCAGCCTGGAGCCCAGCTCAATGTCTCTGGCCCATCGGTAACAGGGAGCCCAGGGACTGGACCCCGATATCCCCCCACCCTCCAATGACAATGGCCTCCCTGCTCTCTGCCTTCAGGCTGCGCTGACACCCCAGAAGCATCTGAGCCCAGCCCGGCCTGACCCCATGGGCCTGGCGTGGGGAGCTGGGCCCAGGGACACCCCAGGGCTGGGATCCAGCCAAGTGCCAGGTCCCAGCTCCCCAGGGAACGCTGCCGCCCTGCAGCCTGGGGCCTGAGCAGGGAAGCAGGGACCCGGGGAAGGATTTAGGTCCCAGGGGACAGTAACTGGCCATGAGCTCCCAGGGCACCGCGGGGCAGCCGGGCTGATGGGCCCCTGGGCTGTGTAACGAAGGGGCAGGGAGCAGGCACCGGGGGGGGGGGGGATTTCCCCGGCCTGAGGCCTTGGGGAGGCCGATCCTGGATCCTGTGCCCAGCTCTGGCCCCGTTTCAAAGGCTGCTGGCAAAGTGCAGGGGGGGCAGGGCAGGGCCAGAAAACGCTGTGGGGGGGGGGGGTTAGAGGCCTCCCAGGTGCGGCCAGGGCAGCTCCGTGGGGGCTGGTCAGGCAGCCGGGCTGTCTCGGTGTCTAAGCTCCTTCCCGGGGGGAAGCCCCAGGTGCCGACGGGCCCTTCAGTGCGGCAGGGACAGGCTGAGCCAGAGCCAGGGCTGGACGCTGAGTCTGGCCCAAGGCCAGTGAGGAAGGAGGCAGCAGGTTCTCCCCGTGCGGGGGATTCACCCAGCGCCGGCTCCCCGGGGCAGTGGGGGAGTCACCGCCCGGCCGGGGCCTTTCCGGGGATGCTTGAGTCACACACCAGTGACTGGGCTGGGGGCAGGGAGCTGGGGGAAGGTCTCTGCTCTGGGCTGTCGGGTCAGACTGGACGGGACAATGGTCCCTCCTGGCCTGAAACTCAGTGAAGCCGGGACAGTCACCCCAGTCCTGTCCCTGAGCTGGGTTGGGACAGTCCCACTCCTCCAACCTCGCAGCCCCCTCTGCTGCTCTGCCAACTCCCTGGGCCAGGGGCTGCTCTCGATTCTGTGTCCTCCCAGCCCCCCACGAGTTAGCCCCGGGGTCCCAGATACTCACCAGGCAGCAAGAGGACCAGAGGCAGGAGCATCGGGGCTGTGGCAGGAACCAAGAGGGCTGGAAATGGCCCAGTGATGACTGGTCCAGATGCGGTGGAGGGGCGGGGGATGAGCTGCAGTCTCTGTCTGCTCCGACCTGCCCCCTCTGCCCCTCGGGGCTTAACACAAAAGACCCTTTTCCCTGCGCAGAGTCTCTGCCAGCCCCTCAGGACTGGGCTGTGAACCCAGACACAAGCGCTGCTCCGAGTCCTTGTCAGGGCCTATGGCTGAGGCAGCAGGGACACCATGGCCGTTCTGCTCTGGCCGTGCTACCCTCCGTGACTGATCGTGACTGCTACCTGTTTCCTGTCCCGTACACCCCACCACCAACAGCGTCTTTATTTATCTCCGGATGCCAGAGAGTCAAACACACATCAAATATATCGACAAAAACCTCTCTTCTGATTTGCTAACAGAGAACTTCGTCAAATCTACCCTGTTAGATGCAGACCTGGCCTGGCTGGAGGGTTTAGCATTAACCACACTGAGCTCATCTGTAGAACTCAGAATGCTTTATCCAAGAGGGAAAGAGATGGGGAAACTGAGGCATGGGATGGTGGAGGTGTGAGTGGCTTGAGGTCACCCAGCAGGACAGAACCAGCAATAGAAGCCAAGGCTTTTTTCATTCCCCGGAGCAATGTTCCCTGTAAGTTTTTCATCCATGACACAATTCCTTTTGTTATGTGTACCAAGGCATGTGTGGATGTGTGCCACCAGTAGCAACACATGCTGCTTACTGTGGGCAGTGGGCTGATCAGCTGGACGGCATTTAAATCTCTTCTGGGGGGGCCACCTAAGTGCCCAGTTTACAGGGGACCCTGCTGTTGCCAGATGGTAGGGTTGCCAGATGTCCGGTTTTGAACCAGGCAGTTCGGTATTTGAGGGTTCTATCGAGGAAACAAATTGAGAAAATACCGGACATATAAAATATCTGGTATTTCCTAATTAGGGAAGGTTTATTATTAGGAGTACATAGTTGCAAACTGCCTGGCTGGTAGACACTCCCATGCTGCGTCAGTGTGTCTCCCATCCAGGCAGTATGCAACTATGCTACAGTGGGTGCGGAGCCAGGGTGGGATGGAGTCCCTGGGGCCGGATTCACTCGTGCATCTCTGGGACTGTGTGTGAGATGGACAGTGCCCCAGGATCTGAATCCAGGTCAGCCCCACTTCCCGCTGGCTGATTCTCTCCTCCCTTTCTTCCCTCCCAGGTCAGCCCTGCTCCCCTCGACTCCCTCCTGGGCTGCCTTGCTTCCCACTGGCCAGTCCCACCTCCCCATCTCCCCTGTCCAGCCCCACGACCCCATCCTGGCCAGCCCTGCTTCCCACTGGCTGATTCTCTCCTCCCTTTCTTCCCTCCCAGGTCAGCCCTGCTCCCCTTGACTCCCTCCTGGGCTGCCTTGCTTCCCGCTGGCCAGTCTCACACACCCCCATCTCCCCTGGCCAGCTCTGCTCCCCCTAACCTCCTCCTGGCCAGCCCTGCTTCCCACTGGCCAGTCCCACCTCCCCATCTCCCCTGTCCAGCCCCGCTCCCACGACCCCATCCTGGCCAGCCCTGCTTCCCGCCAGCTGGTCCCCCCTCATCTCCCCCTGCCAACCCTGCTCCCTTGACTGACCTCCTGTCTACTCCTGTTCCCGCCAGCTGGTTCTCCCACCCCACCTCCTCCCGATCTCCCACAGCCAGCTCCACTCCCCCTGACCCACTCCCAGCCAGCCCTGCTCCCCTGACCCTCCACCTCCGCTCTACTCTCTGCCAGTTCCCCCCACCCACCCCTCCACATCTGAGATCCAGTGTATCCAGTATTTTTTGTGAAGCCACCTGGTAACCCTAGTGACCCGGGGCTCTGGCCTGATTTGCATCCCTGTTTGGAGACCTTTTGGGGCATTTTGGTCATTGACTTTTACCCTGGTGGCCAGGAAAAGCTGGGACAGGAGGGGGAAGCAGATAGACCCCCCCAATACCTGGGTTATGCGGTTGGCCTGGGTTGAGTTGAGCATGGTAGGGAATGGTGGTGGGGCTCAGGGACACCTGGGGAGTAAAAATTTTAAAAAAACAGCATGGCCCCTTTGAGGCCTTAGGGTCTTTTTTTGGTGGCAGCCATCTTGTTTTCTTCCTCCATGCCACATGACGACTTCCCTGTGGAACCAGGTAAGCAGAGAGAAGAGGTAGCCTGGGGTTGGGAGGGTGTGGTCTGTCAGTAGCTGAGGGCTGGGGCTGTGGGCTGGGGCTGGCCAGGGGCTGGGTCCGGGCCCAGGCCTGGTTCCGGTTGCTGAGTGTGTCATAGGGTTGCCAGATGTACAGTATTTTCACCTCCTGGAAAGGAAAAATTCTGGACGGGACATTCTATCACTTCTGCAAACTAAATAGACCCAAATCCCTCAGATGCTCCTCATAGGTGATGTGTTCCAGCCCCCTAGTCATTTTCGCTGCCCTCCGCTGGACCCTCTTCCCTGCATCCACATCCTTTCTATAGTGGGGGGCCCAGACCTGGACACAAATCTCCAGATGCGGCCTTATCAGTGCCGAATAAAATGGAATAATCACTTCTCTAGATCTTCTGGCAATGCTCTTCCTAATGCACCCTAATATGCCATTAACCTTCTTGGCTACAAGGGCACCCTGTTGACTCCTATCGAGCTTCTCATTCACTTGTAATTCCCAGGTCCTTTTTTACAGAAGTGTTACTTAGACATTCGGTCCCCAGCCTGTAACAATACTAGGGATTCTTCCATCCCAAGTGCAGGATTCCGCACTTATCCTTGTTGAACCTCATCAGATTTCTTTTGGCCCAAATCTCCAATTTGTCCTGGTCACTCTGGACCCTAACCCTATGTATCTATCCAATGTATCTACCTCGCCCCCTAGCTTAGTCTTATCCGCAAACTTGCTGAGGGTGCAATCCATCTCCTCATCCAGGTCATTAATAAAGATGTTGAACAAAACCAGTTCTAGAACCGATCCTTGGGACACTCCACTAGAAACCGACCGCCAACCTGACACTGAGCCGGTTGAGCTCGACAATCTAGCCAGCTTTCTATCCTCCTTACAGTCCATTTATCTAATCCACACTTCCTTAATTTACTGTCAAGAATACTTATAATTGTAAGCCTGACAGGTTCTTCCATTTTAATCGACTCATCCAAACCAATCTGCTGGTTATCCATACGTCACTATTTTGTATTTTGTATATGGTTGTAAAAGGGTTTATCATTTATATACATCAAACTAATTACTTAGACAACCACCTAACCTCAGGATGATTCTTAGCAACAACCACAGGACATACCACACTAATACCAACCCTGGAACTTTCCCTTGCAATAAACCCCGGTGCCAGCTTTGTCCACATATTTATTCTGCTGACACCATTATTGGACCTAAACATGCCAGTTACAATATCAAGGACACATAGTCCTCTTCATCTAGAAATATAATTTATGCCATCATGTGCCTAACATGTCCATCTGCTGTGTATATTGGACAAACTTCTCAGACACTTCACCAAAGAATCAATGCACATAAAATAGACATCAGGCTCTCTCACAGATAGAAAACTGTTGCTTGCCATTTTAACCAGAATGACCATTCTCTCAATGACCTTAAAACATGCATATTGCTTCAAAGACATTTTAACTCCAGACTTCAAAGAGAAGCCTCAGAACTGTCATTTTTGCTTAAATTTAACACTTTACATCTGGGTCTTAACAAAGATGCTAATTATCTCACCCATTACAAAGTTAGCTTCTCCAATTATCACCCCTAATTTCATTACCTCACAGACACTAACTTTCCCCCCTCATCCCTCCCCTTCTGTTCTAAAATCTGATTTGCCAATTTTATATGTGTTCACTTTTTTTGATTGTATCACTTTGGTATATATGGTCGTGCCTATTTTCTTCCACAAATTGATCCGAGAAAGTGGGTCTGGCCCACGAAAGCTCATCACCTAATAAACCATATTGTTAGTCTTTAAAGTGCTGCATAGTCCTGTCTTTTGTTTTAGTTAAAGAAGTAATTCTGCAGTCCACTAAAGGAGAAAAAGCTCCCATGGATTACTCTTAAAAAGCAAGCGAAGAAAATATTTGTACTGTGCTTTTCTCACCGCAAACCACAGGAAGTTAATGAAGAAAGACTCTGACTAACACTTCTCTGGATGTGTTTTAAGATACTTCTCACTCTCACATTGTGAAAACTCTTTGCTTTAAATATATTTTTTGTTTATATTAAACATAAACATTATTAAAATAGCACATGTAAATTGTTAAATAGCCTTGTAGTTTAGTAAAAACTAGGATATTATTTGTATCACTACTACATTTTCTAAAGTGAATTCCTAAGCTTATACCTTTTATTCGTTTCAATTGTAAAGGGCAGCCCTCTGCAATCCTTGCAGAAAATGCTCACATTTACTAAATTGTGGTTCTCCCCATCCCCTCATATAAATATTGTGTGAAAGCACTAAGAGAGGGGCAGTACTTTTGCCCACCCAACAGTTACCTGAGCAATATGGGGCAGGCTCTATCATTTCCTCTCTGTTTCTGCAGCTCCTGACACAATGGGGTCAGGACCCAGTCGGTCTCTAGGTGCTACCACAATAGAAACTGTGAATCACAGTAATACGGAGTGTTTCTGTGGAAGGTCCCGTCTACTCTTCATTATCTGGGTCTCTGTTGTTTGTGTCTCTGTGTCTCACTCTCCCACCAGTGTAAGGCTCAAGACTGATGAGTCAAAGGACGACTGGCCGGAGCGCAGAGACAGGGTTAATCTGTGTGGGGAGCTGGGATATTTCCCATCACTGGCAGAATACTCACATCCTTGCATGTCTCATGTATACACAGGTTACTGTGCAATACGCACTTTGGGGATTGTGAGGGGCCTTCCTTGTAATTTTGTGCAGTTGGGGGTTGGTGGTGCAAACTCTGCACAGCACAGAGCGGGCCCTGGAGCTGAGCCGTCCATACAAAGAATCTGAGGGTAGGACACAGAGTTTGGGCATTTCCCCCAATTTTATTGAGAAAGAACATTGTTTCCTGCACCACATTGTCCAGCTGTGGCCCCAGACAAGGTCCCGCACTTCCTTGCTGAAAGGACCTTACGGGATTCTGTGATGAAGTTCTGTGATGAGGCTGCGCACGGAGGAGCCCTGCATTCCAGTGCCGGAGCACTAGTGATTTCTGCCCTGCTACAGTGTGATGTTCTCGTATATCGGCGCCGTCTGCCAATGCTTTAAGGTAAAACATGGAAATGTTACTGTTCTGCTCAGCCAGCAGAAAGCCAGAGAAAGGAACCTAGAAGATATCCCCTCAGACAGCCCCGCTGTGCGTACAACAGGAGCAGCTCTAGTGGGCATCTCCTCTGGGAAACATCACATCAGCTTCCGACACCAGCCCCTCTGACGCGGGCAGCTCAGATTCCCCTTCCCCCAGCCTCGGTCTGGCCCTTTCCTGCTCCCCAGGGTTGCCCTGATGCCTGCCAGCTGGGCAGAGGAGCCCTTCTCCCCCTCTCCCTCTGCCAGATGCCCACGGAGGCGGTGCCGGGTTCCCCCTGCAACGGGGAGCCATTATCTGAAATAAGGATTCCTCTGCCCCAATGGCAGTGTCATTTTCAACCATCCAGAGTTGTATTTTAATCACCAATGTTATTAACTGCGATATTGAAAATGATTATTTGCACTTGATATAATGATATTGTGACTGGGCATCGGCATAGCCTGACTCCAATCTCCAGGCAATCACGGCATGCTGTTGAATTTGGGGGCTGTGATGAGCACCCATCACTCAGGCTAAAGAAGGGAACCATTCAATGACCCTTTGTTAGTGTCTGCTGAAGCACTGGGCAACCCTCGCCCATGGACTGGACCCCAGACAGTCTGGACATGGCAGAGCCAGGTACTTCGGGGTCTGCTAACAGGGCAGGGGTTAATCTGACTGCAGCTTTCCGTACATGCGTGTGTGTGAGAGGGAGACAAAAGCAACAGAAACACCTTACAAGCAACTACAGAAAACAACAAGAAAATCAGCATGGCCAGAGGAGCAGGACCCTGATAAAAAGCTGAGAAAAAAAGCAGGCTTTGGGGCAGAGTGCTGGCTGGGAACAGACTTGGAGCTGGGATCAAAGACTCTGCGTCCTGCTGTTTGGTTCCTGTAATGTCCTGGGAACCAGTAGTTAGAGTGAATCTACAAAATCAATGGGGTTGTATCAACGCCCAAAACCAACCCTGTCATCACTGTCTCCTCTGGACATGCAACTCCAACCACCGACTCACTGCTTGGATCAGAAGCATTTAACTGACTTGTGAATTCACATGGGGCATAAGTAGCTCTGCCTGCCGCCCTCCATCCCAGAGACATGCATGAAAATCCCTACGGGGTAAATCCGTGCTTAGTGTAAGAGCAGCCACAGCGACACCAAGGGAATCTCTGGAAAGCGAGTGACTCTCCATCTCTGAGACCATTTACGTTCTCTGCCCCAAGCCTTTAGGACAGAATCGTCCCAGGGATGAGACATGGCGATGAAAGTTTCCTATTTGCCAGATTGGTCTGGACGGGGGCATGTCCATGGATGCAGGGCGTGACTGGCCAGGCTAACAGCAGGTGTGTGAGGAAGCTACCTGCTCCTGGGCAGAGATATGGGGCAGCTGCAGGGAGAAGGGGGTGACAGATACAATCCCAACCTGAGAATCCTGAGCAAATCCACGTTCCAAGCCCACAGGTCCCTGCCGAGCAGGAACAGGCAAACAATCTCTCTCACCTCACTTCATTGGTAATAAAACCTGTGACTTACCCTGTCACTTTCTGGCCAATTCTTTGAGGGACCTGGGAACAGAAGGACAATTTCCCATGGTCACGTGGTATGAATGTCTTTAGGGAAAGGCACCTCCTTGAGCATGAATTATAACCCCAGGATACCTGCCCCTCCTCTAGCCAGGGCAGGGCTCCTCTGGGCCTGATGCTGATCAGGGTCACCAGAGGGATTTCAGGTGGCTACTGTAGATGCTCTGTGGGACTGTCTGTCTGGGTTTCTGGAACAGTTTTTCTGTTACAGGCACCACCACCTTTTGGCAGGAAATTACCACATTTTGTAAAAAACAAGTGCCCCCAAACCGCAGTATTTTGCCCCAAAACTGCAATGTTCTATTCACATACCACCAAGATGCCTCATTGGACATGTGTTCAGTGGCCTCCTGCTGATAGTCTCCTCCACAGGCTGGACTGGCTGGGTTTCATCCCCCATGATGCACTGCAACCAGGGACACCCATGACGAGGAGAGAAAGTGATGCATCGTAGGAGAGCCAGAGAGCCCGGCTCAAAGAGGAGACCAGGAGCAGGAGGCACCAGAACTATAGCTCCCATGAGGCACTCTTGCCCCCAGCTCCCAATGACAGGAGTGGGGCACTTTCCAATGGGAGCTTTCCCTGGGATGTGCCTTTCCATGAGGGAAGGGAAGGGGCAACACTTGACTCAGCCCCCTAAATCCTGGCAATGCAGGGCTGGGGATCACAGGCAGAGGAGAGGGGCAGGACAAAGGAACCTCAGGGACTCAGATGCACCAGCCCTGGGACCCTGAGAATTTTTTTCCTCATTCACTTTGATCACTTTGGGCTGTGTCAAGACTGGCCAGTTTTTCCGGAAAATCAGCTCCTTTTCCGGAAAAACTTGCCAGCTTTCTACACTGGCCACTTGAATTTCCGCAAAAGCACTGACGATCTCATGTAAGATTTTCAGTGTTCTTGCGGAAATACTATGCTGCTCCCGTTTGGACAAAAGTCCTTTAGCGCAAAACTTTTGCGCAAAAGGGCCAGTGTAGACAGCTCAGATTTGTTTTCCGCAAAAAAGCCCCGATCGCGAAAATGGCGATCGGGGCTTTTTTGCGGAAAAGCGCGTCTAGATTGTCCGTGCCAATCTAGACACTCTGTTCTGAAAATGCTTTTAACGGAAAACTTTTCCATTAAAAGCATTTCCGGAAAATCATGCCAGTCTAGATGTAGCCAGGCAGTTTGTTATTGTAATTCTCCCCCAGACACACTGATCTGGGATCTGCCCATCCTCCACCAATTACCACATTCACCCCGACCCCACATTTCTCCCCCATGTGAAGGTGACCCCGGTAACTACAAAAGCTCTTACAGTCAGTATGATCTTGCAGGGCGCTGTTGGTGTCACACTGGACGTGTTCCCTGTGGGGAGCAACAGGGACAGGGATGTCATTGAAGCCGTGCGCTCTGTGTGTGTCTGCTTGGTAGCACTGAGTCTGTTTGCAGAGACCCAGCTGTGAGTAGGTTTCTGCCCATGGCTGGTTCTCCCACTAGGACCTTCCATCTCCATTCAGCTCACACACAGTGGAGAGGCAGCAAGCCCTGCTCCTGGGTAGCAGGGACCATGGCAGCCGCACCATTTATGGAGGGAAAGTCTGATACAGATGAGAGTTTCACACCCTGTTCTACTCCAGCTAAACGACCAAACCACCAATGACACAAACTGGTAGGTCGGCAGGGAGCTCTGATCGAGGGGCACGGAGAATCCCCGAGGTCACAGGGGAGAGGCTGACAAGGCCAGCGGCATTCCTCACACGTTAGTATCATTTCTCAGAGGCTTTTCCAGGGACAATAGTGTAACCCAAATGAAATGTTTCAGCAAATAATGGATTACTGCGGGGGGGGGGAGGGCAGAGCGGGGGCCCAACAACACTTATGCAGCTTTCTAAACTCCTGTGGGTGTCCTTGCTGCTAGCAGGGATGAGGCGAAAGTGGCACCACTGGCCCTTTCCTCCGAGCTGCATTGAAATCACTGGGAGGGAATCTTCTGGGGGTGTTTGGAGGCAAGTCCATGCTGATGTTGGGTGCTGCCTGCACATCTGGATGGACTTGGCGCCCAGTAAGGCCTGGCCACTCCCAGCCCCATCCCAGGAGAAGAGAGGTGGTTTAAGGGAAATGGCTGGGTCCCTCTGTGCTGCTTTGTTGTTGCCAATTACCCTGACAGCCCCCGCTAGGATAAAACACAGTCACTCGCCTTCTTTCAGATCCCTGGGGCCCATTTCAAACACATCCCCCCTGCTGCCGGGCAACTGGATGGGAACAGGACAGTGGCAAAACTCGTCCTCAGAGTGTCTCCTCCTCCCCTCCTCCCAGGGCCCACCCCGACCAGGGAGCTCGTCCAGCCCGGGGCTTTCCCAAAACTCCTCCAGCGCATGCACGCACCCCCACCCCGGCAGCAGGAGAGCTGAGCTCTGCCGTGAGGTTGCAGCAGCACTTCTGTGAGGTGGAGAGAAGGGACCCAGCAGGGAAAGGAGAGGGGAGAGGGAACAATCTCCTACCTGTGCTCCCTCCACAGAGACCCAGCTGGAAGCAGCGAGACAGAGTGATCAGAGACGGGGCCACGTTTCCTCGTGGGCAGAGAGAGAGACAGAGACTGAGTGACATGGCTCCAGCCCCTCGTTGTTCCGACACAGAGCCCCCTCCCCATAGCCCGGCCCAGCGCTCCCCTGCACCTGCCCCACTGACTGGAGTCATGTGGCCACGTCTGGTGATTTAACATCCAATCTCCTGCAAATTCATCTTCTATGTAAAGGCCGGTCTAAGAGTCGGGGTGTTCGGTGAATTTTTTAAAATTGAAAACGAAGACACAGTCTGTAATCCTCAGTTTGGGGGAGAAAAGCCTGAAGATGTGACCCTAGAGACGCCACAAACAACAAATCCCCCTGTAAATACAAGGACCCACACTGGTGACTTGTTGGCAGTCCCATGAGTTATGAGCCAGTCTCGAGCTGGCCAGGGTGGCTGGAGGCTGTGGGAGCCGGGGGCTGGGGCGCTGTGAGGAAAGGCTGCAGGGCAGAGCTGTGCCCAGAGCTCTGTGGCCAGAGCTGTTAGCGCTCACTGCAGGAAAGCTCCTACACACATGGGCAAGGGCATGAGGGCCTCTTCTAACTAGGGGATGCCCCCCTGATCTGCACTTAAAGGAGCAGGTGACCTTTTTTTCCGCTCAATAACTTCCCCCTCCCCCCCAATCCTATTTCCCCAGCCTCTCAATAAAAAAAAATTCTTGGTGTTCTTCATTAAAAAAAAATCATTGTTTGGTATTCCTCTGTCTTAAAAAGTTTAAGAAACACTGCTCTGTAGTGTAGACGTGCCCTTAGTGACCTGTGTGTGGCTATTCCATCCAGACATACTCCTGTCTGAGCCCTAGACTGGGACCATCTATCTGTGGTGCCGAACACGGGGTGGGGGGCCCTGGTCCCTGACTGGAGCTCCAGGGCACTACAGTAGCTTTCCTGAAAAGTAATACACATTGCCTAGCACAATGGGGCTCCGATCCCCAAGCTGGGCTCCAGAGTGCTACCGCAATACAAATACCTAATCAAAGAGACAAGGAAGGGGATTATTGTTGTGATCTATGCCCCCTGCCAGGCTTCCCCAAAACACAACTTCACTGTGTCTTAGCTCATCTCTCTCCCCCCATCCCAGGCACACTGGGGACAGGACATCTAAGGGGTGTCTCTGCCCTGTCTGTCTGTACATTTGCTAACACAGCTCAGCCTCACTCTCACACCCACCTTTCTTCCCCAGAAGATAAAGCACCACAGCCAGCAGCAGGAAGGTGGGGACTGTAATTCCCAACAGGAGCTTTAGATCCAGCCCTAGAAAAGAATTATTACCTGCAGGGCAATGTTATTGGCTGTTCTTTGTAAGTAAAGTTCACTGAAGCTTTTCAACCAATTTTTTTTTTTTACCAAACTTTTTTTTCATCCAGTTTGATTTCAAAAGCTTCAGGGGGGTGGCCAACTTAGTCTGTAACTGGAGCATTAAAAATCCAGATCCAAAAATAAATAAGGGAAGGGGAAGGAAGGGAGAAGAAAACAAAAGTGAATTAGAATGTTCAAGTTACATGAAGCTGATAAGAAAAATGTGCACCTTGTCCAAGTACCCATTGGTTAGTTGGCAACACACAGAAACCTGTTGAAGACTTTAACCTGCCCCAGTACTCATAAATGGATCTCAAAGTCACTGGTCTGGTTTTAGGCCAATTCCACAAGCCAAATACACAGGGAAGGACTGGAACTTAACCTCATTTACAAGTCTGATTCCTATCAGAGAAGAACGAATAGAGACATTGGCTGGATCCCACATTAACCTTCCACATCCGAATGATTTAACCAACTTTAAAAGGAAACAAAGGAAAACTCTCAAAATAAGACCATCTGTCAGGGATGGTCTAGCTCAGGGGTGGGGAACTTCAGGCCTGGGGGCTGGATGCAGCCCCCAAATCTCAGGGATCTCCCGCATCAGGGAGCCCACACTGGTGCTCCAGCCCCACTGCCACCCACCCAGAGGGCTGGACCGCATAAAATCTACAAAATCTAGCCTGGTCCCCACTAGGCGCTGGTGCACGAGGGGAATGTGAGGAGTATCTTCTTCCTTGTCAGCCAGGGGCTTTGCACTTGTGTTCAGCCCTCGACTGATTTTTTTTTGTGGGTCAGCGGCCTGTGACCTATAAAATGTTCCCTGCCCCATTTAGCTGGTGCTTGGACCTGCTGGAGGGCAGGGGACTGGACTTGATGACCTCTAAGTCCTTTCCAGTTCTAGTGTTTATGATTCTATGACCAGAGGAACAGGCTTGTTGAGTTTGATGAACATTTTCTCATCCAAACACTGGTATTGTCCATTGCAAGTTTTGAACTAAATAGTTTTGTCCATAGTTTTTTTTTCCAGAAAAGTCTGGATTTCCCTCCATCTCTAAGGAAAAGTTCAAGGCAGGAAACATCCCTGTGGGAACAGCTCTGCTTCAGCGAAGCCTTGCAATTCCAGACAGTGCCCAGATACAAACGACAAACAGGTATTTTTGCTTCATCAGTGGTACTTTAGCAAGTGCTTAAAGTTAAGCACATACCTAGTGTATATACTTGATCATAAGCCTGTTCATTCATAAGCCCCACCCAAGTTAAAAAAAATTGTAAAAAAGGTAGTGACCCATTCATAAGCTGAACCCTGCTCCTTATGGTGTCATTCTTACCAAAAAAAATTAGCTTATGATCAAGCATGTATGGTAGATTCTGTCCTGGATAGGGCTAGATTGGAGCACAAACTTGAGATCAGGGTCAGAGATCTGGACAGCATGAAGAGATCCGTGCAGGGCTGGTCTACACATGCCCAGTGGAGCAGTTTTCTACAGAAAATACTGCTTCTTCCAAATGAAATCAGTAAGGGGGCACTGTTACAGTCTGACTCCTTCCTTTCCTGGCCATGGGTTGGGGCGCAGAGCCATTGCAGACATGCTTTGTAGGGGGTGGTTTGCTGTAGCAGATGCTTTGGGAGGTGCTGGACAAACAGGCAGGTTTAGGCCCTGCTAGAGTCCATTCCTGGTGCTTGGTTGCTCCCTGGGAACCTGACACTAGTGGTGGGCTGCGTAGGGTTGCCAGGAGTCCAGTTTTGAACCGGACAGTCTGGTATTTGAGGGTTCTGTCCAGGAAACAAAGTGAGAAAATATTGGACATACAAAATATTTGGTATTTCCTAATTAGGTAAGTCTTATTATTATTAGGAGTATCAGGACGTGGTTGCAAACTGCCTGGCTGGTAGACACACTCATGCTGTGTGAGTGTGTCTACCAGCCAGGCAGCACACAGCTATGCGAGAGGTGAGGGGGCAGAGCCAGGGCAGGATGGAATCCCTGGGGCCGGACTTGCTTGTTCTTTGCCAGGACTGCGCGCGGGATGGGCAGCACCCCGGGATCTGCGTGCGCTCGGGTCAGTCCCACTTCCCACCGGTCAATTCTGTCCCCATGACCCTCTCCCAGACAGCTCCACTTCCCCTGACCCCCTCCTGGCCAGCCCTGCTTCCTGCCGGCTGGTGTCCTGCCCCCCCAATCTCCCCAGCCAGCCCTGCTGCCCTGACCCCACCCCGCCGGCCTGTTCCCCCTGCACACATGCACCTCCTCCCGGCCAGCCCTGTCCCCTCCCGCCTGGTCCCCCCCAAATCTGAGATCAAGTGTGTCTGGTATTTTTTTTGAAGCCACCTAGTAACCCTAGGGCAGAGATTCCTGGCACATGGGTTTGCCCACATGACAAGTGTGACACTTTGGCTATGTCTACGCTATGGGTTTTTTTCCGGGATACTGGAGATATCCCAGTAAAAACTCAGCTGCTTTTTTTTTTTTTTTGAGGAAGTGCAAACACGTCCCATGAGGCTTTTCCAAAATTTGGCCCGCTGTAGATGGGTCAAATTTCAGAAAAGCCTGTTTTGAAAAAACTATCAGAAAAGGTACACAAATTACGGAGTGCAATTTGCCTACCTTTTTCTGATACATCAGTGTAGTGTAGACATAGCCTCTGTGACAGGACTGGAGCACAGAGCACAACTAGCTTATGACACAGAGACAGAACCTGCCCTGGTCTACACTAGGGAGTTACTTTGAGACAGCAAGCAGAGCGTCCACACTACAAGCCTGTTATTTCGAAATAAGGGGCTGGTTTTTTTTTAAATCCACACTCCAGCTTTCCTCGGGGAATAACACTTATTTTGAAATAGCTATTTTGAACTAGCAGTATTGTGGATGCTCCACTGCTCCTTTTTCAAAACAACTACTCCCCAGAGCCATTGGAATTACACCCCAGTGCTTCCTAGGGCGCTAATCGAGGTAGCACATCCACAATAACAGAGCCTGCCTTGGACTGATTTTGGGCTCCCCCACAGCGGGGACACGCTATTTTGATTGCCATTTTGGGAGTTCTTATTTCAGATGTAGTTAATTCAAAATCAGTTCCTAGTGTACACATGCTCCCTGGGAGCCCAGGTGGGATGATGCGTCTGGTGCCTCCTGCCAGAGCAACCCCCCACCCAGTGAGTGCAGGGGGAGGCAATAACTCACTGGCTGCTGGGTTAGCAGAGGGGCAGGGAACTCCAGAGGAAACTTGTCCAGCAGAAGGGTTTGGGATTCCCCCTCTGACAGAGCCACTTTCCAGCCCTGCAGAGACATTTCCAGGCTCAGCCATGCTGGGCAAAGCCTGGGAGAGGGGCAGGGAGAATGTGCCGCATTGGAAGAGCCCATCCCCCTGTTGCATGGTGGTACATTTCCTACATTCATCATCACGGCGATCACACTCAGACTGGGGCTGCCCAGCACAGGACCCACCGTTCCCTAACCAGAGTCCCCACCACACAGAAACACTTCAGAAGCATTTACCTGGGGGCAAGGAACCATCGGCACCACCACTGCCGCTGCTGGAGTCATCGCCTAGGCAACAAACACACAAGGGATCAGATCAGGCCATGGCCCAGTCCAGGCCCACACACGGCCCCAGCACAACTGATCATGGGCAGCCACTGGCTGGGGGCAGGGCTGCTGGGCATTAGCGTTGCCAGGTGTCCAGTTTTAAACCGTATAGTCCAGTATTTCAGATTTCTGTTCAGGAAACAAATGGAGAAAATAGAGCTGTCTGCTATTTTCTAGATAAGATGTAATGTAGATTGTGATGGAATGTGAGGGGTGCCCGATATTTTTGTTGAAACCATCTGGCAACCCTACCTCTGGGCCCTGGGCTTAGAATAGCTCACTGCAATGGGGCTAACTCACTGGTGCAGCGCCTCCTGCTGGTCTCCTGGGGAATTAGCCCTTCCAGCCCTGGAGTGCCCCTGTTGGCCAGTGTCTCACCCTCAGTTACCTGTTTTCTGCTCTGGTCCAGGCCCCATGTCGCTTCCTATCCACGGTGCCCTTTCTTCACAGTAGTGCTCTGTGGCAGCAGCAGCACTTCCCCTGCCCCAAACACACACACGCTGGGAAATCCCAACCCCCTACACCCGCCTTGCTTTAATGACCCATTGCCAGTCATCAGCTAGCCCCGCCTTAGAGGCAATCTGCAATCTGAAATGGCCACTTATCAAGGGAAGAGGGGTATTCAGACTTGCTGCTTTCTCCTGCCCTAGCTGCCTCCCTAGGACTCCTCAGGCCCCTGTACCCGTCTGCAGCCTGGGAGTGGGGTCAAGACAGAGCTCCCCAGGCCTTTCCCCAGCGCAGCTCAGTCTCAGGTACCCTCTGTAGCTTCCCAGGTAGTTAGATCCTTTCAGCTCAACAGGAGCAAGAAGAAGCACTGCTCAGACCTTGCAGCCTTTTATAGGGCCCAACCTGGGCCTGATTGGCTGACTGCAGGCTCCCTAATTGACTAGGGTTGCACAAGCCCCCTCAGGCTTGTCTGTAACCCTCTTCCTGCTGGAGGGGTCCATGACACTATCAGAGTCAGCCATGCGATTGTATGTAAGGAAGGGAAGGTCACTGTTCCGCCCTGAGACAGCCTCAGCTGCAATACAGGGGCCAGTTCTGGATGTGACACATTAGAGGGAACCAAAGAAGAGCAACAGAAATGGTCAAAAGCTGAAGAAACCTGAGCTAAGCGGAAAGGTTAAATGCACGGGGGCTACGTCTAGACTGGCATGATTTTCCGCAAATGCTTTTAATGGAAAAGTTTTCCGTGAAAAGCACTTGCGGAAAAGAACATCTAGATTGTCACAGACGCTTTTCCGCAAAAGCACTTTTTGTGGAAAAGCGTCCATGCCAATCCAGACGCGCTTTTGTGCAAAAAAGCCCCGATCGCCATTTTAGCCATCGGGGCTTTCTTGCACAAAACAGTACTGTGCTGTCTACACTGGCCCTCTTGCGCAAATGATTTGCACAAGAGGGCTTTTGCCCGAACGGGAGTAGCATAGTATTTCCGCAAGAACACTGACGATCTTTCATGAGATTGTCAGTGCTTTTGCGGAAATTCAAGTGGCCAGTGTAGACAGCTGGCAAGTTTTTCCGCAAAAGCAGCTGATTTTGCGGAAAAACTGGACAGTCTAGACACAGCTGGGGAGTGTTTAGTGTTGAGAACAGAAGCCCGAGGGAGATAGAAATATGGTAACAGTCTCCAAATTGGCTCAGGGATGTTGCACAGGGACCGGGGATCAACTGTTTTAAGGGCCCATGGAAGGTAGGACGAGAAGCAATGGGGTTAATCTGCAGCAAGGGAGGGTTTGTTTCAAAAGTTGGAAAAACTTTCTAATGATCAGGGAAGTGAACAGGTTGGACAAACCCCCTGCCATAGTGCTCTAGATTGATTGTGCCCTGTGGGCAGCCTTGATGACGCCTTAAGCTCCCTTCCAGCCTAACATTTCTAGGATGATCCCATCTCCCTGCTGCCAGGGCTGGGCCAGTTGAACTGAGCTGGTTGTAACAGGGAGTGAGGGAGGTATGAAGCACAGGATAGGGGTGGGCGGGGTTGGTTCCTTGTTACAAACTTTGCACAAGGATGTTTGATGAGAAGTTTTTTGTTTCAGATTTTGAAAAATCAATGTCTTTCTGGGTTTGGAATTTCTGAGGGGTTTCATTGAATTGTTCTCATCCTGTCATTATACCCTCCCTCTCAGGATGTGGACTTTCCACTGAGATAGGAAATGCACATGCACGCACGCGCACACACACACACACACACACACACACGCGCACACATACACACACCCTTACCAGTGATACTGAGGTGCTTGGCAGGGCTGAGCTGGGATCTGGTCACCTGGTTGTTTTTGTCCTTCATCTCGTACCCACAGGAGTAATTCCCAGAGCTTTCCCTGGACACCACGTGGTCATAGTCGTAGGTGGCCTTTTCCTTTGAGCCCCTCTGAGATGAAACCTCCTCTCTCTCCTTGCAGAAGAAAACACGGGTGACCTGGTCCTGAGAGAGCATGAAGCACTTGACCCGCACGGAGTCCCCTGGGTGGGCCGACGTCTGGTTCAGGTGGAGAATGGGGGCAAGGAGAGCACCTGGGAAGGGAAGGGGTCAGAGCGGTCAGTGGGGTGTTGCTGCTGTCAGTGGGGCAGGAGGTAAATGGCAGGGGATCTGGGCCATGTCTCTGATCCCAGCCCAGCTGGACAGATGGGGGACGAGCTCTCTCTGCTGACCGGAGGCTTTACTTCATGGTCTAATGGGTTGTGTAAGAGCCTCAGGGCTTGGCCGGGCTGAGTGCCATTGCCTGGTGCTGTGTGCTGTCCTAGAACAGGAAGCCCTGCTGCATGCAGAGATGGACACAGCAGGGGCAGGATGGCTGGGAGACAGGCCAAGGGCTGGGAGCCGGCGCTGTGGGCAGGTAAATCCCTTGGGGCCAGAGCGCTCAGCCCAAGGGTCCTCTGGATTCCCTGGTTGGGGAAGGATAAAGGCCCTGGGCAGGCTGGGGACAGACAGACATTTGGACTCACCAGGAGCAGAGCAGATCTCCTGGCTGCTGGGGATCAGCGCTGGGAACAGAAAGGGGATGTGGGGTCAGTACGAGGGTTGCTTGAGTCACACACCAGTGACTGGGCTGGGGGCAGGGAGCTGTTGGAAGGTCTCTGCTCTGGGCTGTCGGGTCAGACTGGATGGGCCAATGGTCCCTCCTGGACTGAAACCCTGGTAATCTGGGATTGTCGCCCCAGAAGTCCCCTGTAGCCCCGACTGCTGGCCCCAGCCCACCTCTGAGTGCTGGCCCTGGGCTGGGTTGGGACAGTCCCACTCCTCCAACAGCACAGCCCCCCCGCCACTAGAGGGGATTTCCCAACCCCCAGGACCAGGGGCTGCTCTCGGTTCCGTGTCCTCCCATCCCCCTATGCGTTAGCGCCAGGGTGCCACCTACTCACCAGGCAGCAAGAGCCACAACGACAGGCGCATCGGGGCAGCGAGGGGGACCAAGAGGCCTGGAAATGGCCTCGTGATGACTGCTCCGGATGGAGTCAGGGGGACAATCTGCAGCCGCTGTCTGCTCCGACCTGCCCCTCAGGGCTCAGTGTGGAAGGCGTCTCCTCCTGCCCCTCAGAGCTGGGCTGTGAACCCAGAAGCTGTCTCTGCTTTGAGTCCCCGTCAGGGCCCCATGGCTGAGGCAGCAGGGTCACTGCAGCCCCTCTCTTCACGGCCCATCCTGTCCTCTCATCTGATGCTCACCGCTTTCCGTTTCCTGTCCCACACGCTCTCCTGGCCACAGCAGCTTTATTTAGTACCGGAGGCCTGAGACTCAAACACCCAAATACATCAATAACATCTCTTTGCTGATTTAGTAACAGGACACGCAGGCCTGGTTTAACATAACCACACTGAGATCATCCATAGAGCTCCGAGTGCTTCACACGGCAGGGAAACAGATGGGGAAACTGAGTCATGGGAATGTGGGCGTGTTACTAGCCCAACATCCCTCGGGATGGACAGAGCCAGGAACAGGAGACAGGACTCTGATTTCCAGGCCAGAGCTCTGTCCACCAGGCCATGCTGCCTCTCTTTGCATGAGGCGCGAATGTGACCAAGGTATTTAGGAACCTAGCAAAGCAGTCAGGCACATGGTGGGAATCACTAGAGTTCCTAGGCTGGCCAGACACCTGAATCCTGTAGGCAGCCAATGAGAGTTAGGCAAGTCATTCCCTTGGGCACTCTGTCAGTCACACAAAGTACCCGTCTGCATCTCTGGGCTCCTGAATCTGGCCCAGGTACTGAAGCAGTTGGAGCAGTTGGGAAAGGGGCCAGTCAGCCCCCAAATTCCCAACCCTGGTTTGTGAGCCAGGCTCTGCCTTGGCACTAGGGTTACCAGGTAGACCCCCCCCACACAAAAAATACCGGACACACTTGATTGTGGGCGGTGGGGACTGACCGGGAGGGGCGCGGGTCTGGCTGGGAGGAAGGGGGGTGGGAAACAGAGCTGGGAGGGAGTATCTGGGGTTGGGTGGGCTGGACAGGAGGAGGGAGGCACGGAGGAAGGGGAGCGAGAAGCAGAGCTGGTGGGAGGTGGGGGGTGGAGTTACTGAATCATAGAACCATAGGCTATGTCTAGACTGCAGGCTTCTTTCGAAAGAGGCTCTTTCGAAAGCATCTTTCGAAAGAGCCTCTTTCGAAAGATCGCGTCTAGACTGCAGGCGGATCTTTCGAAAGAGAAATCCGCTTTTTCGAAAGAGAGCACCCAGCGAGTCTGGATGCTCTCTTTCGAAGACGGCCTCTTTACATTGAAGAACGCCTTCTTTCGAAAGAGGAACTTTCGAAAGAAGGCGTTCTTCCTCGTGAAATGAGGTTTACCGCCATCGAAAGAAAAGCCGCGTTCTTTCGAAATAATTTCGAAAGAACGCGGCTTGAGTCTGGACGCAGGGGAAGTTTTTTCGGGAAAAGGCTACTTTTCCCGAAAAAACCCCTGAGTCTGGACACGGCCCTAGAGCTGAAAGAGACCTCAGAAGGTCATCAAGTCCAGCCCCCTGCTCTAGGCAGGACCAATCCCAACTAAATCAACCCGGCCAGGGCTTTGTCAAGCCGAGACTTCACTACTTCCCTAGGGAACCCATCCCAGTGCTTCACCACCCTCCTAGGGAAATAGTTTTTCCTAATATCCAACCTGGACCTCCCCCACTGTAACTTCAGACCATTGCTCCTTGTTCTGCCATCTGTCACTACTAAGAACAGCCTCTCTCCATCCTCTTTGGAACCTCCCTTCAGGAAGTTGAAGGCTGCTCTCAAATCCCCCCTCACTCTTCACTTCTGCAGACTAAACAGACCCAACTCCCTCAGCCTCTCCTCATACGTCATGTGCTCCAGCCCCCTAATCATTTTGGTTGCCCTCCGCTGGACTTTCTCCAATGCGTCCACATCCCTTTTGTAGTGGGGGGCCCAGAACAGGACACAATACTCCAGATGTGGCCTCACCAGAGCTGAATAAAAGGGGAATAATGACATCTCTGGATCTGCTAGCAATGGTCCTCTTAATGCAATCTAATATGCCATTAGCCTTCTTGGCTACAAGGGCACACTGCTACCTTCCAGCTTATCATCCACTGTAACCCGCAGGTCCCTTTCTGTAGAACTACTACTTAGCTGGTTGGTCCCCAGCCTGTAATTATGCTTGGGATTCTTCCATCCCAAATGCAGGACTCTGCACTTGTCCTTGTTGAACCTTATCAGATTTCTTGTGGCCCAATCTTCCAATTTGTCTCAGTCACTCTGGACCCTATCTCTGCCCTCAAAAGTATCTTCCTCTTCTCTTAGCTTAGAGTCATCTTCAGACTTGCTGAGGGTGCAATCCATCCCCTCATCCAGGTCATTAAAAAAGATACTGAACAAAACCAGTCCTAGAACTGAACCTTGGGGCACTCCGCTAGAAACTGACCGCCAACCTAACAGCGAGCCGTTGATCACTACCCGCTAGAGCCAGCCTTCTAGCCAGCATCTTTCTATCCATCTTACTGTCCATTTATCCAATCCATATTCCCATAACTTTCTGGCAAGAATATTGTGGGAGATTGTATCAAAAGCCTTGCTAAAGTCAAGGTATATCACATCCACTGACTTTCCCATGTCCACAGAGCCAGTTACCTCATCATAGAAGCTAATCAGATTGGTCAGGCATGTCTTGCCCTTTGTGAATCCATGCTGACTATTCCTAATCACTTTCCTCTCTTCCAAGTGCCTCAAAATAGATTCTTTAAGGATTCCTTCCATGATTTTTCCAGGGACTGAGGTAAGACTGACCGGCCTACAGTTCCCTGGATCGTCCTTCTTCCCTTTTTTGATGATGGGCACTACATTTGCCTTTTTCCAATCATCCGGGATTTCGCCCGATCTCTACGACTTTTCAAAGATAATGGCCAAAGGCTCCTCAATGACATTTGCCAACTCCCTCAGTACCCTCGGATGCATTAAGTCCGGACCCATGGATTTGTGTACGTTTAGCTTTTCTAAATAGTTCCTAACCTGTTCTTTACCCACCAAGGGCTGTCCATCTTCATCCCATCTTGCATCACTTAGCACATTAGTCCAGGAGTCAACCTTGTCCGTGAATACAGAGGCAAAGAAAGCATTGAGTACTTCAGCTTTCCCCACATCATCTGACACTAGGTTACCTCCTTCATCCAGTAGGGGTCCCATACCCTCTCTGATCACTTTCTTCTTGTTAACATGCCTGTAGAAACCTTTCTTGTTATCCTTCATATCCTTTGCCAGTCGCTATTCCAATTGAGCTTTCTCCTTCCTGATAACCCCCCGGCACTCTCGAGCTATACATTTAAACCCCTCCCTGGTCGTTTGTCCAAGTTTCCACTTTTTGTAAGCTTCCATTTTGTGCTTAAGTTCACCAATGATTTCCCCTGTAAGCCAATCCCTTCTCCTCCCGTATTTGCTTCTCTTGCTACGCGTCGGGATGGTTTCTTTCAGTGCCTTCAATAAAGCTTCTTTAAAATACTGCCTGCTCTCCTGGACTCCTTTCCCCTTCATGTTAACATCCCAGGGGATTTTGCCCATCAGATCTCTGAGGGAGTCAAAATCTGCTTTTTTGAAGTCCAAGGTGTGTATTTTACTACTCTCTTTTCTTCCTTTGCTCAGGATCCTGAAATCTACCATCTCATGATCCCTGCTTCCCAGGTTGTCACCCACCTCCACTTCCCCTATTAGTTCCTCCCTGTTTGTGAGAAGAAGGTCAAGCTGCACTCGACCCCTGGTTGGATCCTTCAGCACTTGTGTCAAGAAGTTATCCCCAACATTCTCCAAAAACTTCCTGGATTGCCTGTGTACTGCCGTACTGGTTTCCTAACAGATGTCAGGGTGATTAAAGTCCCCCATGAGAACCAGGGCCTAGGATCTGGAAGCTTCTCTCAGTTGTCCAAAGAAAGCCTCATCTACCTCATCCATCTGATTCGGTGGCCTGTAGCAGACACCAACCACAACATCACTGCTGTTGTTTGCACCTCTAATCTTAACCCATAGACTCTCAACAGGTTTTTCTTCTTTTTCTCTTACATATAGTGCAACACCTCCTCCTTTTCTCTCCTGCCTGTTCTTCCTGAATCGTCTATACCCTTCCATGACAGCGCTCCAGTCATGCGAGTCATCCCACCAAGTCTCTGTTATTCCAATTAAATCATATTTCTTGGACTGAACCAGGGCCTCTAGTTCTTCCTGTTTGTTGCCCAGGCTTCTTGCATTAGTGTACAAACACCTCAGATAACCAGTTGATCACCCTATCTTCTCCATTTGAATCAGGGGTCCTCCTTTCTTGCTCGTTCCTCTTTGCATTTCTTCCCGGTATCCAACTTTCCTACTCCCCTCAGGGTTTTGGTCACTGTCCCCCAACGAACCTAATTTAAAGCCCTCCTCACTAGGTTTGCAAGCCTGCCCATGAAGATGCTCCTTCCTCTCTTCATTAGGTGGATCCCATCTCTTCCTAATAATCCTTGTGCTGGAACAGAGTCCCATGGTCGAAGAAACCAAAGCCCTCTCTGCGACACCATCTGCGCAACCACGCATTTACGTCCTCAGTTCAACGATCCCTGCCCAGTCCTTTCCCTTCAACAGGGAGGATGGACGAGAACACCACTTGTGCTCCAAATTCTTGGATCCTTCTTCCCAGCACTACATAATCCGCAGTAACTCGCTCAAGGTCATTCTTGGCTGTATCGTTAGTTCTCATGTGGAGAAGCAGGAAAGGGTAGTGATCTGAAGGTTTGATCAGTTTGGTAAGCCTCTCAGTGACATCCTGAATGCGAGCTCCCGGTAAGCAGCATACCTCTCAAGATTCCAGGTCCGGACAGCAGAGGGATGGCTCAGTCCCTCTTAGGAGGGAGTCCCCGACCACCACCACCCATTGTCTTCTTTTGGGGGTGGTGGTGACTTCCATGACTTCCAGTAAATGGTGTTCCCTTGCGGTTTCCTTCTTGTGAAGTCCCTTCCAAAGCATTCTCCACTGCAGAGCCTGTGGAGAGAGCCTGAAAGCCATTACTTACCTCTATAGCATTGGGGGATTCCTGTGCTGGCCTTTTTCCTCTTCTAGAAGTTACATGCTGCCAGTTCTCTTCCTGGTCCCATACTGCCCTTTCCGGCTCTTCCTGCCATGCTTGCAGGATTAAACACTGCCTTCTATCAAGGAAGTCTTCATCCTCTCTGATTCAGCATAGGGTCGACACTTGAGACTCCAGTCCTCTAATTTTTTCTTCCAAAATGGTGACCAGCTTGCACTTAGTGCAGATGAAATCCTTTCTTTCTTCCAGGAGGAAGACAAACATGGCACACACTGTGCAGGTAACAACAGCAGACCTATCACCATCCATACCTGCTGTCCTGGAGAAAGGATTTAAAAGAAAGGCAAGAGAACCTTGTGCTCTTCCAAACTCTTTCTCTAAACTCCCTGTTAGCACTCACCTGTTTGCAAGCTCCTTGGTCACTTGCTCACTGCTTTATAATTCCCTGGACAGCCTGAAAGTCCCTCCCCCTACCAAGGTTCAGCCAATCAGCAGAGGCTTCTAGAATTCAAATGTTAATATTCAGCCAACAATGTCCATCTGTCAGTCACAGCACACAGTCCACCCGTCAGTCACAGCACACACTCCATGAAGGGGAGGGGAAAGGGGAAGTGGAAAAAAAAAGTCTCACTCACAAGCACAGGGGGAAAAAAGCCTCACTCACAAACACAAGCTCATCACACTCTCTAAACTCCCTGTTAGCACTCACCTGTTTGCACTGGCTGCAGCCGGAGTCCAACTGGCCACACCCTCTAATTGCTAGTAGAAGCCGAGCGGGGGCGGGAAAGTGGCTGGGAGCCACTCCCCCTGCCTGGCTTCTGCACACAACCAGAGCCTCTGGTCACGTGCAGAAGTCCAGCAGGGAGAGTGGCTGGGAGTTCCAGACACTGCCCCAGCCCCGCCCGGCTTTTGCACGCGACCACAGGGCCTCCAGCGCCAATCGTGGCCCCGCCTCCCAGTCGCTCCCCCGCCCCCGCCAGGCTTCCATCCGGCGCCCAACCGGAAATTCAGAAAATACCGGATATTGCACATGGCACATTGCATGTGTCAGGCATTTTCTGAATTTTTCTACTGGACAGACGGTGCAAATACTGGACTGTCCGGTAGAAAACCGGACCCCTGGCAACCTTCCATTGGCACAGGCCAATCACTGCCAGCGGCTGTGACTGAGTGTCACCAGAGGAGCTCTCAGCCGTCCCCTCAGGGCCACTTGCTGCTGACGCTGGGGATACGGTGCTGTCCAGTTCCCAGGTACTAGGAGAGCTGGATGCATCCCCCTCTGCTGCTCCCTCCTGGGAGTGTTTGGGGCAGCCAGTCCCCACCTGCACAGCCCCCTGGGATATGGGCTGTGAGCTCCAGGGCTGACAATGCTACATCAGAGCTGAGCCCACAGCCCAAGGCTCCAGGGTCTTGGGGCAATTCACCCAAAGCTCCCACCTCCCCCAGGCCCACCCCATTACACCCCTCCCTCTCCAATGCTAGAAACAGGCTGGGCCTTGGGGTGCCTGGATCCTGCTGACACCAGACAAGGCCCAGTGAGAAACAGGCTCCAGTTTCTATCCGGGCGGGGGATTAGCCCTGGGACAAACCACCCAGGTCAGGGGGATTCTCCATCGTCTGACAGCATCAGAGCCAGGCTGGAGGCCTCCTGAGAGCGGCTTTAGCCCCACACAAGCCATTGGCTCAATGCAGGGTCCTGGGGGAGTCACTGAGCTGGCCAGGTCAGACGGGCTGAGCTAAAGGTCCCTCCTGGGCCTGGAAGCCAACGCTCAGGGGCTGTTTGTGTTTCTCTTGCCCTGCAGGGGAGTTGGATGGAGCCAGATGCTGCAGGGTCAGAGAGCGAGCAGCTGCTGCTCAGCGGGGGAAGGAAGGGGCGTCGGTGCGGTAGCGGTGACTCTTCACACACAGTCCAGGGGCACTTGCAGAGGAGCCGACAGCGCCCTGAGCATTTGCAGAGATGCCTGGGCGGACACCTGCCCCCCAGCAGTGAGCACTCCCCAGCCTGACCCTGGCACACTGGGGTGTGTCTGGCCCTGCCAGGGTCACTGTGCTTGGCACTTTTGGGAGCAGAGCCTGCCTCTTGCTCACCGCTCCCCTTTGCTTGGGACCAGCAAAGCTCTGACTGCATCAGCCCAGGCCTCACTCCAGGCCCCCAGAAGCAGCAGCTCCCCCGAAAGAGGAAGCCCGGGGAGGCCTGGCTGTGTGCTCGGCAGCCCCTTGCCTGCTTGCCCATTTGGTCAGCCTGGGATGAGAGTGGCTCGCTGCCTGCTGGGGAAGGGGGAGGCACTATTGTGCTGTGTTCATTGATAGTGGGGGGTGGGCACAATGTCGAGATTCAGGTGCCCCCCAAACATCTCCAGCCACTCTCAGCCCCCACTGGGCAGGCCCCCATCTTGCTCTCAGTTTCCCCTCCCAGAAAGCAGAGCCCCCTCCCTGCAGTGTCCAGCTGTTGATCCTGACTTTCCCCACAGGGCGCAGCTAGCCCGGTCTCCGAGGTCACTAGACTATCTTGGCTCTGCCGGTTGCCCGGCAGGGAGGAACTCCAGTGGTACCAGCCGGTGACCATGTGTGGGGCCGGCTGTGAGTCAACAGGAAACACACTCGCAGGAATGGGGCAGGCCTAGCCCAGCCACATGGCCCTGCATACCAAGGCCCCCAACTGGGGGCTTCTGAGCAATAGCCGCCCCTTGGTCTGTGTTCCCTGTAAGCTGAGTGCTTGGCCAGCCACCCAGCAGAGGTTCAAATGCTGCCCAGCTGATTAACAGAGCACCCACAGCAGGCAGCCTGTGTTTCTGCCTGTGGTGCACATCTACATATGCCTTGGTGCACATCACAACATTTATTCTGCTCATAGACGGAAAAATTAGAAGGAAAACTGTCCATGGCCCTGGTTAAATCCCCCTGGTCCCTCTGCAAGGCCTGAACAAACTCCAGGGCAGACACCCATCCCCATGGGCCAGCGCTCACCACTCGGAAGTTGGCAGGTGCAGAATTTGTCTGGCTCTGTTGACTTGGCTGAGCTACCTCTCCAAATATAGGTGTCAAATATAGAAGTGTTTGCCAGTGGCAGCTGGGATTGATCCTGTGGGAGATTCCCAAGTGTGAGCCTGTGCGGGACACAAACTCTGCCACTCTTCTCCCTGAGACATCAGGAAACCAGCACCAAAGTGTGGGAAAATCATTATTCCCCCTTCCCCCCCCCATACACACTCCCTGGGGAAACGTGAAGAGTCCAGTGGGAACCTGTCACATCTGGGCTATTTCTATTCTCCCAGGAAAATCCCCCTTTCCCAACAGCTGTAGTGGGGCTATTGCATAAGCCTTGTGTCAAAGTAACATGTGTTCCCTTTGTACCCACTTGGGTGACCCCTCAGGCCTTCCCCTCTCTCAGACCAGCCCTGTGAACTGGCCAAACTGACCCTCAGCAGCTCTGTCTGGACTCGGTGCCTCTAGTTCCACCCATGGGAGCTGTGACCAATTGTGACTGCAGTGACCCAGACAGCTTCCCACCCGAAGGTTTGTCTGAGCTCAGCAGCAGGTGCCAAGCACAGCCTGAGAACAGGGCTTCAACAGTCCCCACGTCTGTCACACCCCTGAATCTAGGCAGCCTGTCCTGCTCCAGGCCCTCCCCTCTGGAGCTGGGGCCATCTGTGCTCCACAGAGTCTGCCAGGCAGGCCCCCTCCCCAGCCTTCAGAGCATCTGTCAATACAGCCCAAGGTCTCTGTTTCCTCACATGCCTGAGGCTGTACTTGTCCTCGGTGCTCTGCCCCTACCCCCAGGCCTTCACTGCCCATCCCTGCCTGTCCCAGTCCCTCCTCCCCTTTCACCACCCCTCCCTCTCCGCAGATCCCACTGCTTGTCCTAGACCTCCCCTTCTCCACCCTCCTGCCCCAAGACACTGGCCAGGCCCCTTCTAGATGCCCCTCCTGCCCATTTCCTCAAAGGGGGGAAGGGGGTGTGGTGGCTTGAGGAGAGCAGGGACATGGGGATCAGCAGGCGGGGACTGAGAGGGATGGGGACTGAGCAGGGGAGGGGTGTGGATGGTGCTGTGGGTGGGTGGCAGAGGGGGGACAGGCAACTACCATCCGCCAGCTTCACTCCCTGCTGTGCCTTGTGGTTGTGCAGTGACCCCCGCACAACTGCCAGAGCAGACAAAGTTCAGAGGTTATTACAGGGCAGCTTCAGTGATTGTTGATTGCACCGTGATTGTAGTTTGTTCCCCGAATACCCACCTGCCCCCCTACACTGGGACTCCGATTGCCGGCTGCTGCCGGGTGAAAATGGTAACGGTGGGTTGGGTGGTATCTGCATCAGGGGAAAGGTGTTTCACACCGTAACTCCTCCCTGGGGTTCACCTCCATGTACAACAGGGAGGTAAAATGCCCGCGGCCCCAAGACAGCTTTGTCTCCATGGGGATTTGACACTGAGAGCGCTGCCTGGCCCAGCCAGCTCATCTCACACAGGGCTTCTCCCCCTCCCACTCCCACCATTTGCTGTCACATCCCTAAACATGCACTAAACCAGCAGCCAGGCCTAGGGTTTTAATGCTGCACCCCCCGCAGTGAACCCAGCACGGCTCACAAGAGCCCTGGGGTCACACGTTACAGCTCCACACCACAATCGCAGGATACAAATTTCATTTCACTCTCGAATCCAGAGCTGAGACTCCCCCCAATCCCAGGAGTCCAGAAGCTGGGGCTTTAAGGGAACAGCAAACGCCATGAGACCTGGCAACACTGATCCCCTCCTGGACCCCACTGCCCGCTACAATTTCCAATAGCGTCTGAACTTCCCCACGTCCTTGTTCCGAGGGAGCTGTGGAGTGGATGACACACAGGGGGGCCTGATCCTGCAGCCCACTCGCACCGCCTGAGGCTGGCAACGGCAATGTGTGTCTGTCTGCAACGGGAATGAGTCAGTGTCACTGCGAGACCCTTCCCCTCTGCATCCCCAACCGGTGTGAGTGGAATTTCCTTCACTGAACAGTCACCTAGATGCAGTTCTCTCCAGTTAGCACATTGTGAAATAGGAAGCAGCGAGGCAAAGCAGTATAGGCAGAGCTGAGTATAACCAATCACTGCTGTTTTCCTTTGCGTTCTGTGGGCGAAACTGCTGGCATGTTGCCATTTCCCCACTTTCCCTGTGGGACGAGGCTCTTCCCAGGTGTCAGTATTTGGATCCAATTCCCCTGTTGTACTTCTTGGCCCCGGTCAGGTCCAAAGATCCCTCAGGAATCAGTTTTTGGGGGGTGTTCTCACACAATTCTCTTTGCCACAGGAGGGTCCAGCAAGGGGCGATTCAGACCTGCAGGTTCTGGGGGTCGTGTTGGACTTTTTTGCCAACCTCAGACATGGTGAGTTCCGGGTGTTTCCAGACCTGTTCAGGGTGAAAGGACCTGGGGAGAGAAACCAAAATAATCCCTTTAGCCTCTGGTCAGTGGGGAAACCCCTGCTCCCATGGGACACGGATCCCAGCCAGAGGGAAGGGCTGAGCACTAGGCATTGGGTGGCCAGTGGCCCAGCTAGCCTGGATCCAGGTGTGGCCTCCAGGAAACTCCTGGGCTGTGAGTTGGCCTGGCCCCTGAGCTGGTGGGGGAGTGGGGAGGGAAACTGGGAGTGGGGCACTAGGCTCCTTGCAGCCTCTCACTCCCCCCTCCACAGGATCTGTCCCTGAGCGGAGTTAAGGGTCCCAGGGCCCATGGAGGTGAAAACTCTGCAGGCTGCGGGAGGGGGGGAGAGGCAGATGATGGGGCGGGGATGGGTCACTGCTGAAGGGCCAAAGGGAGATGGGGGGGCATCAGGACTGAGTGGGGTTGTGAGATGTGCGCCCTGTAAGCTGTGGGCTTGTGTGGTCTCTCCAGGGAGACTCCAATGCTGCTCATGTGATTAGCAGAGCACCCCCTGCTAGAGCTTTTGTTTCTAGTGGTGGTGCACAGTCACACATGTATCAATGCGCACACAAATATTATTCCACATGAGCAGAACAATCTACATGTGGATAGTAAAGATCAGAGGGAACATTGGGGCTATGTCTAGACTGCAGGCTTCAGAAGAAGCTTTTCCAGAAGAGATCTTCTGAAAAAGCTTCTTCCGAAAGAGCATCCACATCGAAAAGCAATCTGCTTTTCTGAAAGAGAGTGTCCGCACTGAATGGACGCTTTCTCCCTGTAAGCTGTGATTGCTCTGGACAGAGTGTCCACCAGGCACCTGTTCTTTTTCCTCTTCCCTCTTCTGCTGAAAGAACTCTCTTTCCCTGTCCGCACGTGGCTTTTTCCAAAGAGCTTTCAGAAAAAGGCTTCTTCCTCACAGAATGGGGATTACCAATGCCGGAAAACCCCGCTGTTCTTTCGATTTCCTTTCAAAAGAACGGGATTAGAGTGTGGACCATAACTCGAGTTTTGTCAGAAAAAGGGTCATTTTTCCAAAAAAATTCTGTAGTGCAGACATGCCTGGGTTGAGGGAGCTACCTGGGGGTGGGATTTACAGCTCAGGGCAGCATGCTCAGGACCATTCACAGCATCCAGCCCCCGCACTGCAGCCAGTGCCCGTCCTGCCTCCAGAGCCATGCCAGCCATAGGATGGTTCAGGACAGCCACCCCTCAGCCCACGCTCTAAGGGGTCTTGCAGTGGCTACCTCAATCATCCAATAGGCTAGTCTGGGGGATTACCTGCAGGGGGAGAGACCTGGCACGGTGCAGTAGTAGGGGTTGCCCATCCCCCCCCCCCCCCCCACTCACCATGGCAGTGGGATCCAGAGCATCTGGCAGCCTGCTTTGCTCCATTCCCCCCACCCCACCCCACCCCACCCCACTCTCTGCACTTGGCTTCACTGTGGCAGAGGGAGTGGGGGGTTGGCTAGCCCAGCTGGGAAGCTTCCTTCTAGCTGCAGGGCAGATGCACCCAATGAGCCAAGGGTTCCAGAACTGACAGCACAGGTCAGACTAACCGGCTATTAATGAACAGCAGCAAGGTCCCAGCTCAGCCCCAAAAGAGAGAGTCCATTTCCCCTGCCCCTGGCCCAGCTGCTGGCACTGCTGGGAATGAGGGAAGGGAGTGTCACACCAGCCTTCAGCTTCCTGAAGGGAAGTTCCAAAGAGGATGGAGAAAGGCTGTTCTCAGTAGTGACAGATGCAGAACAAGGAGCAATGGTCTCAAGTTGTGGTGTGAGAGGTCCAGGTTGGATATTAGGAAAAACTATTTCCCTAGGAGGGTGGTGAAGCACTGGAATGGGTTACCTAGGGAAGTAGTGGAGTCTCCATCCCTAGAGGTGTTTAAGTCTTGGGTTGACAAAGCCCTGGCTGTGTTGATTTAATTGGGATTGGTCCTGCCTAGAGCAGGGGGCTGGACTTGATGACCTTCTGAGGTCTCTTCCAGCTCTATGGTTCTATGATTCTAGAACAGGTATCTCACAGAGAGCCCTGTGCTGCTGTGCCCATCACCCAGCCTCAGATCTCCTATTACTGGGCTGTGTGGTCCCTTTGCGGCACTGATGCACAAGTGCGTTCCTTTCGGGGGAGGGGTTGGCTGGGGCACAGATGCTCTGTTCAGACGAGGACCAGGTTTAGAGTAGAAGGCGGGAAAATATGCCAGGAGTGAGGATCTGAGAGAGCTGTGGATTGGGACTGAAGGATGCAACAGAGCTGGGACTGGGGGAGGAAGCCCAAGCTGGGACAGCAGGAGCTGCAGGCAGTGGTGGTGTTTGTCCCATGGGTACTGAGCCCACACAGCTCAGTTCTGGGGTCCCTACCAGTGCCGTGACATGCATGGTGTGGGCCAGGACACCTCATAGAGCCCTGGGCAGTGCTGAGTCAGACGGAGCAGCTGATACCTGGCCGGTAAGATCTGGTTCTCAGCATCAGTACCAGATTAAGGGTTTGTGGGCCCAAAGGAGGGCAATGGTGCTAGGAGGCTGGCCCTTAGAGCAAGGGTTCCCCCAAGGGCAGTGGGGCTCAACAGGGGCAGCCCCACTCCGTCCAGTATGAGAGCACTGTTCATAAACTGGCAATTGCCTGGTGTGCGCTGGACCATCCAGCCCTGTGCTGCCAGCATGCTCCTTCCCTGTGGGGGTGGGTCCATGCTGTGCCACACAGAACCCTCACCCAACACCCCATCCAGCACCCCCTGGACCCGTTATGCCCAGCACCCACTCACAAATGTACAGGGCTCTAGACACCACTACCCCTGTCCCTCGAGACCCCAGCCAGCTACCCGCTTGGTGCTGATGGTGCTTGCAGTGAAGGAGGCATTTCCTTGCATGAGATGGGGAGGCATCCTCCAACTTCACTAGCTTGCTGCTTCTGCGGGGTCAGGGGGAGGCAGGCTCTGCCCCAGAAGAGACCCCAAAGCAGACAGTTATCAGACAGGAACAGCAGCCCCTAAGGGCTCCTCTCCACCCCTGGCTCCACTGGCAGCTGAGGCCAAAAGGAGCAAGCAGTGGGCAGGGGAGGAGCTGGCACATGGGCACAGGGCAGAGAGAAGCCCTGGGCCAGGCAACTGAGAGGAGCTGGTGGTTGCAGAGGGAGGCAGCTGCTGGGGAGGGGGGTTAGTAAGGACCCATCCCTAGAGGAGTGAGCTAGGCTGGGCCCTGTAGAAGCCCAGTGCCATGGCGCAGTGGTGCCATTGTAGACCTGGTACCACCCTGAGATTGTGGGGGTGCAGGTGCCTCATGTGAGCACTGGCTGCAGGTGAGGACACAGGCAGAGCTGTAGGTCTGGAGGGCACAGGGTTGGGCTATCCGGGGGCTGCAGGTGGGCACTGAGGGGCCCAGCAGAGCTGTGGGCATGCAAGGAGCCCAGCATAGAGCGGTGGGGATTTTGCAAGTCAGCATCAGGACACGGCCCCAGAACGGCCTGGAGGAAGTTTGCCCTGCCCTAGTCCCTGCTGTTTCTCAGGCACATGGTCCCTTTCTGCTAGTAGGGAGCATAATGAAACCTGAGCTGCAGCCCTGACCTTGATTGTTTCCCGGGGATGGGGGATGATCATGAAAGTTCTGATGTCCACACGCAGCACATCGCATTATAGTGTGAAAGCCCAGGCACACGGTTACTAGGGACTGACCAAGTCCCTGATCCCAAGAAAGAATTGGTCACTCACCCTGTGCAGTAACTGGCTCTTCAGGAGTGTTCCTACAGGTGCCCCACAATCCACCCTCCATCCCTGCTGTGTTAGGGTGTGTCTAGACTACATGCCTCCTTCGACGGAGGCATGTAGATTAGCCAGATCGGAAGAGGGAAATGAAGCCGCGATTAAAATAATCGCGGCTTCATTTAAATTTAAATGGCTGCCCCGATCTGCCGATCAGCTGTTTGTCGGCAGATCAGGGCAGTCTGGACGCGATGCGCCGACAAAGAAGCCTTTCTTCATCGGCACAGGTAAACCTGGTTTCACGAGGCTTACCTGTGCCGATGAAGAAAGGCTTCTTTGTCGGCGCGTTGCGTCCAGACTGCCCCGATCTGCCGACAAACAGCTGATCGGCAGATCGGGGCAGCCATTTAAATTTAAATGAAGCCGCAATTATTTTAATCGCGGCTTCATTTCCCTCTTCCGATCTGGCTAATCTACATGCCTCCGTCGAAGGAGGCATGTAGTCTAGACACACCCTTAGGGTTCTCTGTTAGGAAGCTACGCAGCCAAGGAACAGATAGGCTATGTCTACACCACAGGCTTCTTGCACAAGAATGGTTGTTCTTGAGCAAAAAAAGAGCTCTTGCATGAAATGGCTAGTGAGGGCAGGAATAGGGGTTTCTTGCGCAAGAGAGCGTCCACACTGCTATGGATGCTCTTGCTCAAAAGCACATCCCTTGCGCAAAAGCGCATGGCAGTGTGGACACAATCTTGCGCAAAACGTTCTTTCGCAAGAAGCCTGTGGTGTAGACGTAGCCATACGCTATGTCTACGTTGTGCATTGTTGTGCAATAAGATATGCAAATGAGGTAGGGGGATGAATATCACTGCGACTCATTTGTATAGCTAATGAGCCGCCATGTTTGCGGCACAGGCTTTTGCGCAAGAAGGAGCTGTCTACACTGCCCCTTTTTGCGCAAAAACACCCCTCTGGTGCAGGAGCCCTTCTTTCTGAAAATAAGCAGCAGAACGGCTCTGCACAAGAGGGTTTTTTTGGTGCAAGAAGGAGCAGTGTAGACACTCCTTCTTGCACAGAAACCTGTGCTTCAAAAATGGAGGCTCATTTGGTATGCAAATGAGGTGCAACGATATTCATCCCCATGCCTCATGTGCATCTCTTATTGCACAACAATGCACAGTGTAGACATAGCCATACTGTTTCACACAAGCAGTGCTAACAATGGCAGAGGGCATGAGGTTCACTAGCATGCATGGGCTGAACACACAGTGCTAGCCTTCTAGGAGAAATTTTCCACCCCTGGAGAACCAATAGGGACACTAACACAAGAACTACTTCTCTTTCGTCTTCTTCTCCTGCTCCTTCTTCTTCTCTAGCTCCTTCTTCTTCTCCTCCTCCTTCTTCTTCTTCTCCTCCTCCTTCTTCTTCTTCTCCTCCTCCTTCTTCTTCTCTTTCTCTTTCTCTTTCTTCCCCTCCTCCTTCTTCTTCTTCTCCTCCTCCTTCTTCTTCTCTAGCTCCTTCTTCTCCTCCTCCTTCTTCTTCTCTAGCTCCTTCTTCTCCTCCTCCTTCTTCTTCTCTTGCTCCTTCTTCTCTTTCTCCCTCTTTTCCTGCTCCTTCTTTTCTTTTTCCTTCTTCTCCTTCTCCTTCTTCTTCTCCTCTTTCTCTTGCTTCTCCTCTTTCTTATTCTCCTCCTGCTTCTCCACTTTCACCTTGTTCTCCTCCTGCTTTTTCTCCTCTTTCTTCTTGTCCTGCTTCTTCTCTTTCTCCTTCTTCTGAGAATCTGAAATGGGGAACAGAAAAGAATTAGACCCAGAGACATGCTCACTGATGCCTGTGCCCCAGAATGACTGCAGTTAATGACAGACACTCACAGCCACACTCACAGCCCCAGGAACCAGCATCTTTCACAGCAAGGGGCTGGCAGTTTGTGATAGACACCAACAGGCAGGAGCCCTGGGATTTGCAGAGCATCTCACCTTGCTGGAAACAGGGGTCTGGATCAGGACACAGCTCTGACATTCTCAACCCTTCTGTCTACGGGGAATTCCTTGTCTGTGTAACTAGCAGCTCTACAGCCCCCTGGAGCATCAACGCTCCACACTCCAGGGCTAAGTAGGAGATGGATGTGGTGATGACTGGAGCTCACAGCTGGGATCTGCCCTTGGCTACAAAGCATGGAAACATGAACCATGTTCTGGACATGGCCCAGAAGAGTCTGCAGTGCCGCAGTCACCTAGAGAAAGTGGCTGTTTCTACTGCAGGGAACTCCCAGTGCTGCTGTGGGACTGGGGTGTCTGTAAAGTGACTCTGATTTCCACCTGAACTCTACACTCAGCCCAGCCCTGTGGTGCAGGGGCTGCTGGATCCGCTCAGCACCGTGTGGCTGGGAGCTTCGGCTCAGATGCTCTACTGGGGAGGTGGATGAACTTACCAAGTATCTCACGCAGCCTCTGGCACTCTGGGGAGAGAGGAAAAGGGGACAATCATGAATTCAGCCTGGGCCAGTCCAAACACAGTCACGGGGGGCTTTTCTACACTGTGAGTACAGCTACACTGCCACTGGGATGGAGCTTCCCAGGTTGGGCAGGCAGACGTGAGCTGGAGACACTGTGCTAAAAGCCACAGAGCAGCCAGGGTAGCAGATGCTGCAGATTGGGCTGGATGCTCAAGTCCAAACCACCTGGGCCCCAAGGCATGTACCTGAGCAGCCAGACTCAGGCACTGTCCCTGCTGCCTCCTCCCCCTCAGCCTCCACACACACATGGCCATTTCTCATGTGCTACTGTAACACAGCTAGTGCATCTTGCTGACTATGCTGGCACATTCACTCCCAGCTCTAGCGTATGAGCCAAGGGTCTCAGATCTGACAGCACGGCAGGGAAAACTGTTGTTAATGAAAAACAGACGAGGCCTCAGCTCAGCCCCTAAGCAGAGCCCATGGGGCAGCACCCCCCAAATTCACTAACAGCACTGCTGGGAATGCGGGACAGGAGCGTCACACCAGGACATGTATCCCACACAGGCCTGCACTGATGCGCCTGTGACCCAGTCTCAGGCCTCCTATTTCTGCGCTGTGCAATCCCGCTGCGACGCTGGTCTGCACACGTGTGTGGCTCTAGGGTCCGTGGCTGGCAGGAGCTGAGCTGGGGAAGGGCTTTGTGGGGCCGTAGGGCCTTGGACTGACTCTCCACACTAAGTGCTGTGGGGTCGGGTCTCCTCTGAGATCCTAGTGTAGCCATGTGGGTGGGCCCGTCAGTGTGTACCTCACAAAGCCCACACAGGCCTGGGTAGAGTGTACTGTGTGCCTGACAATGCTCTGCCCCAGCCCAGACCCATCCTACCTTCAGCTACCCCCAGCCCAGGCAGGCTTCTTTTTAGGGAGCCTGCTGGGCCTGTGCCCACCCAGCAGGGGGAGGGCCCTGGCATGGAGACCGTGGGCAGTGAGGTGGGGTGGCCAGGCACTGGGGCTGATCAAGGGGGCTTTCAGGGGTGAGGGGTCAGCTGGGGGTCTGACTGCATGGCACAACCCGGGGAGACTGGGACTTGCCGACTGGGAGTCAAGTCCAGCAGCACAATCTGAGCTGAGATATGCCAGCTGGGGGATGGGCTTGGCACCGCAGCCTGGCGTGACTGGGAACTGTCTGCCAGGGGCTGAGTCTAGCAGCACAGCTGGGCAGATGAGAAATGCTTGGAAATGCCAGCAGGGGATTGCACTGAGCCAGAGCTGTGCGTGTGGCAGCCCAGGGCTGGGCAGGGCTGGGCCCTGAGGGGAGCAGCAGAGCTGGGTGTATGCAGGAAGCCCAGCCTTGGGGTAGCAGGGACTCTGAAGGTCACAGGGTAGATATATTCACAGAAGTGCATGGAGGACGTTTGTCCAGACCTTGAGAAAGTCCCCCTGATACATTTCAACTAATCCCCCTCATGAAGTATGACACTGAACTGAGAGCCGCAAACGTTGCAGAGCTGGGTTATTCCAGGGCTGGGGGGAGTTGATCATGTAGGTGAGTTAAGTTTACACGGTGCATGTGGTGAATTTTCTATTTGCTACAGCAGGGAACCCCAGCGTGGGCTCACGTCTAGTACGGATTGTCCAAGTACCTAATTGCAGGTCCTCCTTCTCTTTATCCCGAGACTCTGTAATAGGGAGGAGAAAAATGTTAGAGGTAGAGACAGGCTCTGTGCCCCATAACAACTGGGGTTAGCTACAGACCCCACAGCCACACTGCTGCCCCAGTGCGGGTTTGATAGGAGTGGGGCTGGCAGTTAGAGATAAGCACCAACACACAGGAAACTCGGGATTGGCAAAGCATCTAACCGTGATAGCAGACGTGGGTCTGAATTCCCATGCAGCTCTGACATTCCCGGCCCTTCTGTCTCAGGGGAATTGTCTGTGTTACTAACAGCCCTTCGGAGCATCAGAGTTCTGCACTCCGGGTGTGACGGGGGGGTGAAAGGGCTGATGACTGGAGTTCAGAGCTGGGATCTGACCTTGGTAACACAGCACGGAAACAAGAGTCAGGGTCCAGTCTCATGCTCTGCTCAGTGTTCTGGGGAGTGGCCCAGCAGTGGCCGCAGTGCCGCAGGCATCTATAGAAAGCGACTGGCCCCTTCTCCTGCAGCAGAGCACTGTGGCTGGTGCTGGATTGACAAAGGCCAGATGACACCGGGCTGTCTATCCAGACACAGGGGAGTGGAACCATTTTATACTGGGGGTGCAGAGTGCTACTGAACCCAGCTGTAAACTCTGTGTATAACGGAAACCAGTTCTAGTCAAGGGGTGCTGCAGCAGCCCCCACACTCCTAGTTCCAGCGCCTATGCAGACAGAAGAGCAGGTAGCCCTGTGGCTGCTGCAGAGACCTCCCGGTGCTGCCGTGGGGCTGAGTGACTACTGTGACTGATTTCAGCCTGCTCTGATCAGCCCAGCCCTGTGGTCTCAGTGCTCCTGGATCTGCTCGGCAGCATGTGTGGCTGGGAGCCTCTGCCCAGGGGGGCGGCTGGACTTACCCAGCTTCTGTCGCAGCTCCTGGCACTCTGGGGAGAGAAGAAAAGGAGACCCACATGGGTTCGATGCGGATTGTTGTGAGGAGAGTAGGTGCAGCTGTTCCAAACCCTGGTACATCAGTACTGCAGCTGGGCGGGAGCTTCCAGTCAGGGAGGCAGGTAGGTGCCAGGTCTGCGCGAGTCAGGGAGCCAGAAGCAGCAGCTTGGGCAAGTGGCTCCAGGACCAACCCACTCACACACCTTGGGTAGATATTCACGTGGCTGCCCTGAGCCCTGCCACACTCCTGCTGTAAGTGCACCAGCTCACGCAGAGCGAGGTGTGTCTAGCTCCCCGAGATCAGATGCTCGCTCCCAGCTGCAGGGCAGACGTGCCAATGAGGGTCTCAGGAATGACAGGAAGGCCCACCGACCTGGAAGCACATGATCCTAAACCACACCCCAAAGCCCACACTTCAGCCAGACCCTGCACCTCCTCCCGCACTCTGAATACCTCAGCCCCAGCCCAGTGAAAGTGAGTTCAGTTGGGGGAGGGGGAGACTGGAGATGGGGCCTCAGAGGAAGGATGGCAAAGGGGGCAGGCCCTCAGGGAAGGGGTGGGGTACGGGTGCTTGGTTTTGTGCAGCTGAAAATTGGCAGTCCTGCTCAAAGGAGCCCACTAATTACCACTGGGACAGCACCCCCACCCCTATTGATGGCACTGCTAGGAATGAGGGAGGGGAGCATCACACCAGAACATGTAGCAAGCACATAGAGAGAGGGCTGCCCTGCTACAGCCTGTCAACAGCCTCAGCCCTCCTATTTCGGTGCTCTGCAGTCTCTGTGTGGTGCTGATCTGCATGGGTGTGTGATTCTACTGTTGAGATATGTAAAACGAAGAGGGGTCTGGGATGATGGTAGAGTTCAGCCACACTAAGCATTACCCTGGAACATGCTCTGCCCTTCGTTTTTACATCCTAGAAAAATACATAAGCATGCAACTGCTCTATTTGGTTGTGTCTTTTGCTTATCCTCATTGGCTCTGTATAAAATGTCTTCAGGGTTACATTTCTTGTAATTTCTGTAACCTGCTGATTTAGAAAGTTTGTGGTGTTTGTAGAAAAGTGTTTCTTTAAATAGAAATTCTGTAAATAGTAATTAGGGGTGGGTATAATTGTATTCAGTATTTGCATATTAATATTCACTTATTTAAAATGAATATTAACATAAGTACTAAATAAGGTTTTAGGGAAAGTAGTGATAGACGTGTGAATTAACACACTAAAATAGACAAAAGGGTGTAATTGGTGCCAGGTTGTTACCACTCAGATGCTGTGTTGAATGTCCGAGGTAAATGTGAATGGGCAGTAAAGCAGTTTCATTGACCCCATCCACTCTGGGGTTGCCTGTTTCTTCTCTAACATCTACAGTCAGTGGTTGGTAGGGGCTCTGCTGGGAAAAGGCCCCTGGGGCTGGGTGATCCTGAATTTAATGTGCACCCCTTGAGACAAGGGGTCAGATCCTGTCTTGGGTCTCATGGGAACTCTGTGGGTTGTGGGGCCCATCAGAATGTGCTTCACTGAGCAGATACAGAGTGCACCAGGGTTTGTGTCTAAGTTCTTTTGAAGCCCTGGACTAGGGCAGGAGGATGGAGGCTGGGAAGGAACAGAACTGGAGAGTTTAGGATTGGGATAGCAGGGAGGGCTGGGGAGTGACGGACACCAATACGGGGAGTGACGGACACCAGGGCTGGGGAGTGACGGACAGCCAGGGACTGATGTGACCACCAGAGCTGAGCACGCAGGGTGCTCAGAATGTGGGTACTTCACAGGTGAGAATTGCGATGCATCCCCAGAGCTGCCTGGAGGAAGTTTTCCCAGCCCCTGATGCAGGGCTTCTTTATCCAGCCCCCTTTTTCACACTAGAAGGGGTGTGAGCTGCAACACTCAGCAAAGTGCTGCTCTATAACTGGCCTGTGTGAATGAAGCTGGTGCGCACTAAATGGTGCCTTGTTCACATGAACTACATTAACTAGGCTTAGCCAAGTACCTGATTCCAATGTCAACCTCTTAGCATCTGAAATAGGGAGGAGAAAAGTGTTAGAGACAGAAACAGCTGTCGTGTGATGTTCTGGGCATCGTAGCTCCTGGGGTTAGTTGCAGACACTCCACAGCCCCAGTGCAGGAACCAGCAGCTTTGTCATGAGCCAGGCAGTCATTTACTAAAGTCACCAACATGCAAACCATCTAACCGTGATGGCAGCCGTGGGTCTGGATCCTGATACAGCGCTGCCATTCTCAGCCCTTCCATCTCAGGGGAATAACTGGCCTTTGTTCCTAACAGCTCTTTGGACATCGGAGCTCCACACTCCATGGCTACGTCTACACTGGCATGATTTTCCAGAAATGCTTTTAATGGAAAAGGTTTCCGTTAAAAGTATTTTCGGAAAAAGCACGTCTAGATTGGCACGGACGCTTTTCCGCAAAAAAGCCCCGATCGTCATTTACGCGATTGGGGCTTTTTTGCGGAAAAGAAATCTCTGCTGTCTACACTGGCCCTTTTCTGGAACAGTTGTCCGGAAAAAGACTTTTGCCCGAACGGGAGCAGCATAGTTTTTCCGGAAAAGCACTGATGATTTTACATGAGATCGTCAGTGCTTTTCCGGAAATTCAAGCGGCCAGTGTAGACAGCTGGCAAGTTATTCCGGAAAAGTGGCTGATTTTACGGAATAACTGGCCAGTGTAGACACAGCCCACATGTAACTAGGGATGGACGTGCAGACGATGGGAGTTCTGGCCTTGGCAGCCCAGCATGGAAATGTGAGTCTGATCCCGGTCTCTTGGTCATCTCCTTGCACTGCCGCAGCCATCGAGAGAAAGCGACTAGCCCCTTTCTCCTGCATCAAACAATGTGACTCACACTGGACTGTCAAAAGCCAGGTCACCTCTGTGGTCTAACCAGACCGGAGAGCAGGTAACCCCGTGGCTGCTGCAGAGAGCTCACAGCGCTGCTGTGACTGGGGGAAGTAACAACTCAGATTTTGGCTGAAACATTTCACTCAGCCCTGCCCTGCAGTGTTGGTGCTTCTGTCTCTACTCTGCACCATGTGTGGATGGGAGCCTCTGCCCAGGGGCTCTCCTGGACAGTTGATGAACTTACCGAGCAACTGCTGCAGATTCTGGCAATCTGGGGAGAGAAGAAAAGGAGACCATTGTGAGTTCAATATGGGCCGTTCCAAACTCTGGGTGCATTTACACTGTCCCTGGGAGCAAGTGTCCCAGTTTGGGCAGGAAGACACATGCGAGCTCTGCTAGAGCTAATGAGCACTTTGTAGCAGGGTAGCCGATGGTGGCAGGTGCAGCAGCTTGAACTATCTTCTCAACTACAAACCTACTCACAGGTCCTGGGTAGGTTCTTAGGCAGCTGCCCTGAGCCACTGCCCCTGCTATTCCAGCCACAGTGCTACTGTCAGTGCACAAGCAGAGCTAGCCTGTGTCAGGCTACCCCTGGTGGGAAGCTCGCTCCCAGTTGCAGTTTAGATGCACCCAATCAGCCCAGGGTCTCAGAACCACCAGCACAAGTCATACATATTGCTGGGGCTGGGGCAGTCGAGTCCTCATTTTGCTAGGGTCAGGGTAGCTGGGGTATGACCCCAACTTTGTCCCAACTGTGGTGGTCTGGCTCCATAGCTGCCATGGTGGCCCAAGAGCTGCTGTGAGGAGAGAGAGCTGGGGGAGCTTTCTCCCTTGTAGTAGTCCTGGAGCATGTTCCTTCACCCCATTTCCTCCAAACCCAGCCCACTCCATAGCCTGTTTCCCCAGTCAGTGCCCTCTCACCCCTGCCCTCCAACCTTTTGTTCCAGCCCTGAAACTGTCACACCAGACCCCACCCCAGAGCCTGCTACATATCACCTCTATACTGGTGCACATAATGAAATTCGTTCCACACAGGTGTAGGAAAAATTAGAGGGAACACTGATGGTGACCCCCTGGAAAGCTCAGTTCCAGGACCCTTCCATGGACCTTGCATACATGGTGGGATGGGCAATAATTTTTGATGGGTGGTGGCCACTCCAAGAATTGGTAAGTGGTCAAGGGCTGTATTCTTGCATGGTATTAATGGAGGAGGTGTGGTATCTGAGATGGAGGCTGGGTGCAGAAGGGAGATCAGTGAAGAAGACGAGGGTGCAGGATGGGGTGTGGAGTCTGGGAGGGAGTTTGGGTAAGGAGGGGCTTGTGAATCTGGGGCAGGGGATGGGCTACAGGAGGGGATGCAGGGTCCAGGAGAGGGGTTGAGTGCAGGAGAGGATTCTGACCTGGAAGAAGGGGTGCAGGGTCTGGGATGGGGTTGTGACCTGGGGCAGGGGATTAGGGTGCAGGGGCTGGGAAAGGATATGGGTTCAGGAGAAGGGTGCAGAGGGTTTGGGTTATGTGGGCTAAGGGGGGAGGAGGGAGACAGAGGGTTGGGGGAGGGAGGGGCTTGAGTGCCAGAGGGAGGCTACGTCTAGCAGCCCAGCGTATCTGAGGCTCCCAATGGGCCACAGTCCAGATCCAGTGGCTTGGAGAGCTGGATCCAGCCCAGGGGCCATATTTTGCCTGCCCAGCTGGATGGTGTGTGAGGCTGGCGGTGGGGGTAACAGGAGAGGACAGGCCTGAGGAGTTCATGGCTGGAGCAGCAGGGATGCAGTGGGTGAGCTCTGAGGGGCCCTGTCAGAGCTGTGTGCAAGTTACAATAGCGGCCATTTTGCAGGTCAGAACTCAGATGTAACCACAGAGCTGCATGGAGGAAATGTGCCCAGCCCCTGACTCAGGGCTTATTTAAACAGCCCTGCAGGTCAGCCTATGAGGACAGGCGTGATTTGCAGCACACACGGAAGTGCGACTCTCTAGCTGCCCAATTGCTCCTCATCAAATACAACTGTGGAAATATCAAGTAGGAACTTTTTAGTTTGCACTCAGAGCATCCACACTGTGTTGTTACAGTGCAGCGCTGTGGCACATAGGACTATTCACGCCCCTGTATGCTGGACTTGGGGCAGAGCAGAATCCACCCACCCATCTGCTTTACATTCACTCTCTGTAGTTAAGGCTGAAATGTGAGCTGCCAATGCTGCAGGGTTTGTTTGTTTCTCGGGCCGGGGGAGATGATCATAAAGATGATGAAGGTCCACACAGAGCTTGTTCAATCTCATTATAGCATGAAACCAAAGATACTCATTAACTGGGGGTTTAGCCAGGTACCTCCTTCCAAGGTCTTCTTCTCAGTAACTAAAATGGGGAAGAGAAATGTGTTAGACTCAGAGACATACTGTGCGGTGCTGCACATTCCCCAACAACTGGGGTGAGTAGTACACACTTCCCAGAGCTGCCCTCCCAGCCCCAGTGCAGGAGCTCAAAAGTTTGACAGGAGCAGGGCTGGCAGGCACCAACACACAGGAGTCCTGAAAGAGTTTCTCACTCCTTAGCCCTTGTGTACACACACACACTGGCACCAGTTTAACTACTTTGGTTATAAAACATGCCTTGAGTTAAACTGGGGCAGGGTTGTGCTTAGCACAGGCCATGGGCTGGTACTCCACAGCTCCCTCTCTGGCTGATTCTAGCACAGCACTGAGAGCTAGGGGTGCCCCATCCAGCCTTCCCCAGCTACTGGAATAGTGGCCACAAGAGGTCATGGCAGAAGGCAAAGGAAACAAAAGAGGGGGGTCCTTGGGGCTCTTGCTGAGGGAATCCCAAAATAAGGATGCTAAGGACTAGTCAACTAGCTGACTATCCAATAAGCAAATGTTTATTGGATAATTGAGTTGACTACTCGATTCCCCCCACTTGCTGCCTCTATCAGATAGAGGCAGCAAAGGCGGGGGGAAGAAGGGGTACTTTAAAGCAGCAGCACCACACAGAGCCCAGGGTACAAGCTCCATGCGGGGCTGCCACTTTGAAATGCCGTGGCAGCGTATCAAAGGGGCAGCGCAGCATGGAGCTGACCCTGGGCTCCGCTTGGCGCCGCCCCTTGGAAATGTCAATGCAGCGTGGAACCCGGGGTTAGCTAGGGATTTCCCAGCTGACCCCAGGCTCAGGGCTGCATTTCAAAGTTCCACACTAGCATTTGAAAGCGGGAGTATCACATGGAGCCCAGGGTCAACCCCAGGCTCCAGGAGGGCATTTCTGCTTTGAAATGCACAAGAGCCCGCTGGGGCTCTTGTACATTTCAAAGGAGGAATGTGGAAGTGCCAATTGACTAGTTGATGGAAATTCCATTGACTCCCTGACTAGTAAATGACTCGATATTTAACATCCTTCCCCCAGACACAGCGCTGGCATGTTGTATCCATTCTCCCTCCCTTTCATCTGTATTTCCCTGCATGTGTGCACAGTGCCCAGCAGAACAGGCCAGCACCACTCGGCACTATCCCAACTCAAACTAATATTGTTACTAAATATTGAAAAGTTCACAGTGGAATAAATTAGATGTGTGGACTTAAAAAAGCTGCTGCTCTGTCTATTAGCTGAGCTCAGGAGAGTGAAGGTCACAGATTCACAGTTTCAAGCTAGACGGGACCATCAGATCTTCTGCTCTGACCATCTGTACCTCACAGGCCAGAGAATCTCACCCTGTTCCCCCTGCACTGAGCCCAGTAACTCAGGCTGGGCTGCAGCAGCTCCCAGAAAGGTGCCCAGTCTCATCTGATGCCATCAGGAGATGGAGAATTCACCCCGGCCCTGAGAACTTGAGCCAGTGGCTATTCACCCCCTGTGCCCTGGGCATTCTACAGTCACAGGGATGGAATCAGCTCACAGCATCACCGGCCTGGCTGTGTCCTCTCCTTTAAGAAGATAGAGCCATGGAGCAATTGCCCAGGGCTAGTGGGACAGAATCTGGCCCAGAGTTGTCACTGCCAGACCATATGCCTGCTGCACCCACATGCAGGGACCCTTCAGTATCCACTGCAAAACACACACGTGCCAACCTGTCATCATCAATGTGTGTAAGAATGTGGAAACATGAAGAATCACTGCACAGAGACCACCTGGCTCCATCCCCTTCATTGCCCTCAGCCCACCGATAGCACCGGGCACAGAGCTCACACATCTCAACAGACAGAGCAGCAGACCCACCAAGAGTTAACAGAGCCTCCTCTTCAGAGCGTTTCTTCTGAGAGACCTTTCGCTTGGCTGCGGGACAGAGAATCAGACATTGCCGTGAAACAGGGAGGGAAGGGGTCACACTGAGGAATTCATTAATATGGGTAGAGCTGGGACTCCAGTGTGTATGTTCATTTGGTTTATTTTCCCAAACCAACACAGATTAAAGATCTGAATAAGAAGCTCCCATGTCCCAGCCCAGTGCCTGCAAGCACCAGCCTCTAAACATGCCAGTGACACAGCCCCATTACCTGTGTATCCAAGATATGCACAAGCTCCGACAGCAATGAGAACCAGAGTGAACAATACCCAGAATGCAGCCAGCCAGGGAGACTTCTGGGGGAAGACGTCACCTGCCAAAGAGAGAGCGCAGGGTGTGAGGAGCATGGGCCCATCCTGGAGAGAACAGGGTCTGCCACTTGGCCTGATAGTTGCCCCCGGGTACCCCAAAACTTCATGGGAATGAAGGAACGTCCCCTGCAGGCTCTAATCACAGAAAAATGGGAGCTGTTGAAACCAGAGAAGCCAGCGCAGCATCAGCCCCAAGAACCGATTCTGCCCTGCCAAAAACCCTCCTGTTGCTACAAGCCAACAGCCAGCGGCTCCATGCCCAGCCTGCCCAACCCTGCCTGACCAGCTGGCAGCTGGGATGGTCACTGACACATGGTTCCCTGCTCTCAGTCACCATGTCCAGTCCAGAGAAGTTCAGCAGAGACCAGAGACCAGCTGTTTTCCCAGCTGGCCCAGTGTGTTATGAATCCGTGGAGTCATAGATGTTAAAGCCAGAAGGGGCCATTGTAATCACCTAGTTTGACCTCCTGTAGAACTCAGGCCACAGACCCTCACCCAGTGATCCCTGCACACAGCCCAGACCTTCTGTTCCAGCCCAAGTGGAGCTTACAGAAAGAGACACCCGGTTTGGGTTGAAAGATTCCAAGTGATAGAGACTCCACCATGTCCCTAGGGCAGTTGTTCCAAGGGAACTTGCACCTTGTTTCTAGTCTGAATTTGTCCAGCTTCAACTTCCAGCCACCAGCTCATATTCTGCCTTTGTGGGCTAGATTAGAGAGGTACTGAGTCTGTGATTAAGTCTCCTTTTAATCTTCCCTTGGAGAAGCTCTATAAGGGTATGTCTACACTACAGCGCTAATTCGAACTAACTTAGTTCGAATTAGTTAATTCGAACTAAGCTAATTCGAACTAACGGAACTAGACTAAAAAACTAGTTCGAATTAGCGTTTTGCTAATTCGAACTAGCATGTCCACATTAAGTGGACCCTGAACCGAGGTTAAGGCTGGCCGGAAGCAGTGCCGGCAGGGCATCAGATGAGGACTTAGAGCGTGGAGCTGCTGACTCAGGCTAGCCGAGGGCTGTGCTTAAAGGGACCCGACCCCCACCCCAGACAGACAGTTCTCAGGGGTGCCCTGCTTGCAAAGCAGTCCTGTCTTGGAGTGCCCTGAGTGCCCACACTGGGCACATCACAGCACTCGGTCATCAGACCGGCTGCACTTGCCGCAGGCTGCCATCTGGGGAGAGGGGACAATTGGGGGGCTGCAGGAGAGCTTCCACCCCAGATGCCCGCAGAGCAAGCCCAGTCCTCCCCATCGGGGGCTCGTACCCCATTCCTCCCTCACCTCCTTCCACTTACCCTTCCCTAGCCCCCCTTCCTGATGTAGAAAATAAAGAAAACGTGTGGTCAAAAATAGAATCTCTCTTTATTGGACAAAACTCGGGGAGACTGGGAAAAGGAGGTGGGAGAGGGGAAGAGAGAGGGTGGGAGAGGGGAGGGCAACTAAAATGATCAGAGGTTTGGAACAGGTCCCATATGAAGAGAGGCTAAAGAGACTGGGACTTCTCAGCTTAGAAAAGAGGAGACTGAGGGGGGATAGGATAGAGGTCTATAAAAGCATGAGTGGGGTGGAGAGGGTGCATAAAGAAAAGTTCTTCATTAGTTCCCATAATAGAAGGACTAGAGGGGTACGTCTAAATTACATGCCTCTGTCGGCAGAGGCATGTAGATTTGTTTGTTCAGCAAAGGTAAATGAAGCCGCGATTTAAATGATCGCGGCTTACTTTACGTCTACATGGCTGCCGCGCTGAGCCGACAAACAGCTGATCAGCTGTTTGTCGGCTCGCCGCTAGTCTGGACGTTCCCCCTGTCGACATCAAAGCCCTTTGTCGGCAGCCCCGGTAAACCTCATTCCACAAGGAATAACGGGGCTGCCGACAAAGGGCTTTGATGTCGACAGGGGGAACGTCCAGACTAGCGGCGAGCCGACAAACAGCTGATCAACTATTTGTTGGCTCAGCGCGGCAGCCATGTAAATGTAAATGAAGCCGCGATCATTTAAATCGCAGCTTCATTTGCCTTTGCTGATCTGTCTAATCTACATGCCTCTGCCGACAGAGGCATGTAGTCTAGACACAGCTGAGGACACCAAAGGAAAGGAATGGGTAGCAGGCTTCAAACTAGTAACAGAAAGTTCTTCTTCACAAAGCAAAGAGTCAACCTGTGGAACTCCTTGCTGCAGGAGGCTCTGAAGGCTAGAACTAGAACAGAGTTTAAAGGGAAGTGAGATCAAGTCATGGAAGTTGGGTCCATGGAGTGGTATTAGCCAGGGGGTAGGAGTGGTGTCCCTGCCCAAAGTTTGTGGAAGGCTGGAGAGGGATGGCACAAGACAAATGGCTTGGTCACTGTCTTCGGTCCATCCCCTCCAGGGTTCCTAGGGTTGGCCACTGTCGGCAGACAGGCTACTAGGCTAGATGGACCTTTGGTCTGACCTAGTACGGCCATTGTAAGCTCAGGGCTCAGGGTCTGGGGTCTCAGTGGATCACCTTGATTTTCATGCACACCTGCTCCTGGGTGGCCAGGCTGGCAGCTCTCCTGCCCTAGACGGCCACTTTCCTGTGCCTAGTGCGGAGGTCGAGGACGAGGTCCATGATGTCCGCACTAGACAAGGTGGGTGCCCGCCTCTTGTGGTCCTGGGCAAGCTCCCGGGAGCCACCAGCCTGGTCCCGGGAAGAGGGGGAGGGCTGGGGGGCATCGGGTGGCTGGCTCGAGCCGTGCCAGGTGCAGGGTCTGCTGGCTGGGTGCTGGCAGGCTTGCACCTGGCACGGGCACCGTAGCCAGCCCGTGCCCCTTTAAGGGGTCTGGGGCCGGGAGGGGGGCAATAGAGTTTCCCTGGTGTTGGCCAGAGTGGCCACCAGGGCAAGCTGGGGAGGGCTAGCCTCCCACTAGTTCGAATTAAGGGGCTACACACCCCTTAATTCGAACTAGTAAGTTCGAACTAGGCTTAGTCCTCATGGAATGAGGTTTACCTAGTTCGAACTAAACGCTCCGCTAGTTCGAATTAAGTTCGAACTAGCAGAGCGCTAGTGTAGCGCCTATCAAAGTTAATTAGAACTAACAGACGTTAGTTCGAATTAACTTTGCAGTGTAGACATACCCTAACTTAAGTTCCCTGTTTCTGACTGGGGGGGAGGCTTCCAGACCTGTAATCCTTCATGCGCCTGGTTCCTGAGCACTTTCCAATCTGCCAACATCCCATTTCAAAGTGTGGACACCAGAACCGAACACTGTATCTCATTGTGGTGTTGCTAACACCACACACAGCGGTGATCTCAGCTCCCTTCTCCTGCCAGAATAGTCACTATTAGTGAGAACCCACCTTAACAAGCGCTGTCACCACTCAACCAGGTCTGTGCTCTTTCTTATGAGTAGCACCACGGTCTGCTGGTGCAGCTGACGCTGGAGCTCCAAGATCAGCAAAAATGGCAGTAGTAAAAACTTTGTAGCTTTAATAACTCTCTGCAGCACTAACAACCACTCCTTCTGCATGGGGACACTCACCGGAGAGGTGAACGGCCGATTGTTGCTGGGTTTCCACCAGGCCATTCCGCACGATGCAGCTGATGTCTCCACTATTTTCCCTTTCGGTGACGGTGACGTGACTCACAACACGGTACAGGCTCTCCCTGTCCTGAGTCACGTCAGTCGCAGTCTCCGTTGCCAGTTTCTGCTGGTTCTTCCCAACCCACTGGAGTTCGGGTTTGGGGAACCAGCCTGCAGATCGACAGGCCAGCCCAAGGCCCTCTCCCCGGGGACCCAGCACATCAATGAACACCGGAGCCACAGCTGCAGGGAGAGACAGAGAGTGTGTGTGTCAGGGAATCAGGACTTTAGACTCATAGACTCATGGACTTTAAGGTCGGAAGGGACCATTATGATCATCTAGTCCGACCCCCTGCACAGTACAGGCCACAGAATCTCACCCACCCCTCCCAGAATAATCCTCTCACCTATATCTCAGATATTGAAGCCTTCAAATACTTTGAAGACCCCAAGATGCAGTGAATCCTCTAGCTGTGATCTGTACCCCATGCTACAGAAGAAGGCGAAAAACCTCCAGGGCCTCTGCCAATCTACCCTGGAAGAAAATTCCTTCCCGACCCCAAATATGGCGATCAGCTAAACCCTGAGCATGTGGGCAAGACTCATCAGCCAGACACCCAGAAAGTTCTCTAGTAATTCCTATCATCCTCCAGTGACCTATTTCCCACTGATAATGAATGGTCAATTAGTTACCAAGATCATGTTATCTCATCAAACCATCCCCTTCATAAACCCATCTAGTTTAATCTTGAAGCCAGATAGGTCTTTTGCCCCCACTACTTCCCTTGGAAGGCCGTTCCAGATCCTCACTCCTCTAATGGTTAGAAACCTTCATCTAATCTCAAGTCTAAACTTCCTACTAGCCAGCTTATATCCATTTGTTCTTGTGTCCACATTGGTATTAAGCTTAAATAATTCCTCTCCCTCCCTGGTATTTATCCCTCTAATATATTTAAAGAGTGCAAGCATGTCCCCCCTCAGCCTTCTTTTGGTTAAAGTAAACAAGCCAAGCTCCTTGAGTCTCCTTTCATAAGACAGGTTTTCCATTCCTCGGATCATCCTAGTGGCCCTTCTTTGTACCTGTTCTAGTTTGAATTCATCCTTCTTAAACATGGGAGACCAGAACTGCACACAGTATTCCAAATGGGGTCTCACCAATGCCTTGTATAATGGCACTAACACCTTCTTATCCCTACACTTTGGCATGGGGTGAAGTGTGGCAGGGGCACTTAGGGTCACATGCTCCTCCAAACTCTGTGGGAGGGAGGGGCAATGGACTAGCAGCTGGCACAGAGCCATCTTGTCCATTGGACAGTTTGGGGCAACCACCTCAGACTTTGAGGGGGTCCTAAGAGGCCTAGGGCAGCCCCTGCGACTAGTGGGGTGGCCTGGCACCAGAAGCATGGACTGGGTCCACCACTGAACTCACTAGTTGCGGTAGGAAATGTCCAACCTGGCCCCAGGTGCATCGCTAGGGGAGGAGGGAAGGAAGAAGGGGTGGAACCGCCAATCACGCTCACCGAAGGTGGGAAGAGGAGTGACACGGCCGAGAGCTAGCAAAGCGTATGAGACAGAGTCAGCTCGCTCCTCTTTCTGCCACCGCCAGTGAGTGTGGGGATGGGCCATGCCACACTCACATTGGATTTCTCTCTCCCTGTGTTGCACACAGACACCCTCCCCTCATTTGAATCTCTCCCTAAAAGCACCTGTCTCCTGTGGAGCCTTTGGACTAGGAGCCACCAAACACAGGAGAGGATTTCAAACTACCTCAGGGCTCTGCTTTATCACGGAGGGGTGGCCCTAATCTAGAGCCAGATGTGTCTGAACTGCCATGTCAGGGACTAGGCTTCTCAGGCCATGTCTTCATTAAGTAGAACATCGATGTGCCACAATCAATCTTCTGGAGTTTGATTTAGCGGGTCTAACGTTTGCTCCCATCGGCCTCCCACTGGGAGGGCAGCAGGGAAACTCGATTCAAGGAACAGTGACTCCAGCCATGTAACTAATACAATTGGAGTTGCGTATCTTGATTTGACCTTCCCTTTAGTGTATACCTGGCCTTAGGGAGTCCAATGGGAGGAGACCGTCCCTTCCACTGTCCTTGTGCAGCACTGAATGCGGGGCTAGCGCCCAGGGAATAACCAACAATATCCCAGCCCTTGGACACTGCAGGGGAGGTTCCAGGGAGGCCAAATATAATCATCTCCTGAGCTGGGATTTGGGCAGAATGGGGACAAAAGTCCCCCCCTTCCCACAGCACTGCCATGAGGGCCCCAGCTTTATGGCTCATTGAAAAGAGGGCATTTAATGCAGCACTGAGCCTGTAAGCACCCCAATGGGGTTAGTTGAGTGTGAAGGGAGAGCGCCCCCTACTGAGTCCTGCAGCACAGGACCATGCTGCCATGGGGGGTTCAGTCTGGGAACATCCTCCATGGTACACGAGGCTCTGGCTGCCATCACAGCACCCTCTAGTGGCTCCATCTCACCTGCAACCTGTAGCTCAGTGATAGCTTCCTGTGTCCAGGCTGGGTTCTTCACAAGACACTGGTATTTCCCAGCATCTGCCACTCGGAGCTGTTTCAGCTTCAGGGAGACGTTCCCCCTGCTGAATTCCTGCAAAAACAGCTCTGTCCGGGTCTGGTAACCCTGCCCCGGCTGGTCCTTGCGACCCTCATCCAAGTACTCATGAACTGATGTTAATCCTGTGTCAATTTTCTTCCACAGCACTTCCATGTTTGGCACACGGGCCGGAGGTGAGAGCTGACAGGGTAACACCACATCCCGGCCAAATACTCCCACCACGGGGTGTGAGGAGTCAGCCAGGGAGAATATCTCTGGAACAGACAAACCCAGGAGCAGATTGAGTGAGAGGGAAAAGGAGCTGGGGCCCACCCATACACGCACAGTGAGTGAGACGAGGGAGTGTTATTAGCTAAACAAAATTCTTTCACTCATGAGTCATGTGTAGATCAACTGTTACCCGCTGGGCAAGCCTACCCTACGTCGGCATAGCTGCACCGGTGCATCTGGGGAGTTTGCATTATGCCGACAGAGAGCAACATGAGTTATATTGATTTAGTGTAGACCTGCCTTCAGTGTGGACACAGGGCAACATAGCTAGGCCAGAGCTGTCACAAGTTAGCCCTCCAGTGCTGTCCTACGATCCCCAGAAACTCCTCCAAAGGTGCTTGTCTTGCAACCTACCTCTTATTGGGCCTCCACTGAAAGCTGCCTACTGCACAGCCCCAGGGCACCGTTACAAGCTCTTTCCACTGCAAGCAATGTATTTGATAAACCGATTTCAGAGCCACGTAGCCCTTCCATGGCTGCCGAGAGGCCACCTCAGAGGGCTGTTGCCTGGCCAAGGTATCAAGTCTTTGATGGACCTTTGAGGTCGACACGTGGCCCTCTCATGGACTCAATAGTCCAAACAGAAACTGACTCAAATCGGCAGACAATGTTCTGGGCATGGGTGACTGGAGGAAATGAAGCATCTGAAGGTGCTGTACAGAACCGCTGTGTCTGAAGGGTCTCCAGGCTCATCTGTCCCACTATGGGGCATGTAGAGTAATTACTGACAAGCTGCAGCACCTGACACTCTCTGGGAAGCTACAGGTAGAAAGTGATAAGAGTGTGATGTTCAAAGCCAACAAGGAGATTTTGCTGTCAGTGTTACCAACCCTTGGGCTCTTGTGTTTTCTGTAAATCCCCAGTTCCTGGAGGCAGGTGATTCTGTGAGGCTCTCAGCTTCCTTTTCTTAAGTTAATTTCTAGCTCTAGTGGTTGCAAAGTAAACCTTGAAAAAGTGACGTGAATGGGGACGAAAGCTCAAAAAACAAGGCAAATTAGAAGAACTCTACAGGTGGTTTGGTGTTGTAGTTTTCTAAATCTAATTGTTTTAGGGCTGGCTCATGTTGGATGGCTCGGGATGCTGTAGCTCCCATTCATCCTAATGGGAACTGGGCGCCCCCATCCCTCAGGCAGGTGTGAAGAGCTCAGCCTTGAAGGACATGAGAATCTAGGTCCTGGGGTTGGGGAGGGGGCAGGTTTAGAAGTGCGGGGCCTTTGGGTGCTAGGGCAGGACTGGAAGAGATCAGCACTGGAGGTTACGGAAGCCTTTCCTAGGGCCGCAGGTGCTAGACAACTTGCTACAAGATGCAACAATCCTGCTACTCAGAGCTAAGACACGCCCCAGCCACCCTAATGTCATCCCTCCCCACATCCCTTTTTCGCTGCACGTCTAAGGATTTCTGGGGGTGTCTTGAGTCATCTCTTCCAGCCCAGCAGGGGGCAGTGCACATGGGGACAGACAGGGACATAATAGGGATTCAAACTTTACCAGAAAGAGCACATGGCTCCAGGAGGAGGATCCCCAGGCTACACACACAGAGCCACCACCGCGTTGCCATAGGAACTTCCCAGGCAGGGACCTGTGAGGAAAGAGCAGGGATGGTTAACACCCCCCAGCCTGTGTGAGGGGCCGGCAGGGCAGGGAACATGCCTCATCCATCAGCTAACTTGACCCCCTCTGCTCCCAGGCAGAGCATCTCCTCAGGATGGGAGAAGATTCCATCACTTCCAGGCTGTTCTGCCCCCTGTCCCAGCCTGGCACCAGGAATTTACACCCCAGGCTGTGCTGTGTATCCACCCCCATTTTCTCCCCTCGTCTGGTCTCTGACCACTTCCCATGCGGGTTGAGCAGGGCCACTTCTGAGGGAACCCCAGTGGTACCCACACCACTGTCCCAATGCCTGCCTCTGTGCCTGCCACCACAGTGAGCAACACAGACAGTGAAATCAGTCCCTGCCTGCCTTTTCAAAAGGCCTTTATAGAACTAGATGAGTTCTTAGTGGATCTGCCTCTTGCCAGGGTTTCTATTGCAAGTGGCTTCCCACAGCATTAGTAATCTAGTGATAGATCCATGGCCAATGCCTCTCCTCTCATGCTCACTGTTTGCACTTCTCAATTCCGAAATGATCCTCCTGGATCTTCTATTGCAATTGTTTCTGAAGGCTTGTTGGCATTACGGCCATGCTGCCCTTGAAAACTTCCCCCTCGCAATAGGTTCATTACCCGTAGGAGAATTCTGCCCCATTGCACACATGCATAATTCAGGAGTTGAGATTTTTTTTCCCTGCAGATGACAAATCCTGCTGGAAAGTTGCCTTTTACCCACCGGGGCACTGGACACTGGGCACTAGAACACAGCAGCTGCTTCCAGGCGAGCCCCAGTTGCTGACAGGGAAGAGAAGAGGCTGCCTTCCTCATGGTGGTGGGTGAGGACAGGAGACAGGAAATATGAGGGCACAGGCAGCATGGAGTATATGGGAGGTCACATAATGAGGTTCACAAAGACTAAGGACAGACTGGGATGAATGGGAGAGGAGGTGCAAGGCCACATGGGAGAAGGGGATGGCTGAGTGGGGGCCACAGACACATGGGGATGAGAAAGGAGTGCAGGTATACATGGGGACAGAGGGGAGGCGGAGCAGAAACACACAGCAGAAAGGGGGTGGTTGAGTGGGGACAGAGGGACACATGGGAATGAGGCCACAGGGACACATGGCGGTGTCTCAGTGGGAGTTCACAGACACATGGGGCAGGGGGCAGAGGGTGGGGAGACACATAGAGGAAGGAGAAGGAGGTGCAGGGATACATAAGGATGAGAAGCAGAGATGGCTGAGTGAGGGTGCAAGGACATATGGGGGTGGGGTTGTTCCGCAAATTCAGTCAGAATTTTAACTTCATGCTTTCACCTTCTTCAAAGTTGAAGTTGTTATAAATATCCAGCATTTCCTCCCCAACAAGCAGCCAAGAGAGTGATTTCAACGTGATCATGGCTGCTAAATACAATTTAAATCTTTTGGAATTTCTTCCAGTTTTCTGCTACATTGCCTGGTAGTTGAAAGCTGGTTTGAGCTTGCAAAACATTCAGGTTTGGCTTTCTTCCCTTCATGATCCACTCAAGCTATCGCTGTGATCATATAACAAATAGAAAAGCTTTTGCTCTTCTCTGCTTTCTGTTCCACCAGCTCCCTTGCCTCTGCTTTCAGTTTCTAACACAGGAGTTAACCTCAAAATGACTTCCCCGTTCTCTTTGTCACTCAGCACTTCTGACACCATGGAGTGATCTTGGGTTTCATTAAGCAACAACCGAGTGAGTGAGAAAGGAATAAACTTTTAGTCAAACAAACTAGACAGCATCTGTGCCAAACAGCCATGAACAACTACATTGTGTTCTCCACTGTAGTGGGGTTCGACTCACCACCACGGCACAGCCTGTTGGTCACATTGGGAATTAGCTCTGACCTTCCACAGGGTGCCCTATTCTGGCTGGTGTCTTGATTGTGGCTTTGCCCTCTGCTGTCTTTAGACCCACGTTGCTCTTGGGACCGCAGCGTCCTCTTCAGGATACTGCTCTCTGGTAGTGTCTGCTACTCTGATCTCTCACACCCTTCCAGGGGTGTCAGCAGTCCCCAGTCCCACCTGCCAGCGTGGCCAGCTGCTGCCCCAAAGTCTAGCCCCTTGCCTCTGGAGCAAGCCATAGTCTATACAGGCCATGCTCCTTGGTGGCATGGTTTAGCGCAGCGGTCCTTGACGCAGTGCCTGTGGATGCCATGGTGCCTGGTAGGGCATTTATGTGCACCTGCCGAATGATCTGGGACGGCCCCACCCCCGGCGCCCGGACCATGCGTAGTGCTGGCCCTAGGTGCATGGCGCATGGGCAGCCCCATCCCCGGGCATGCGGCGCATGCGCAGCCCCACCCCCACACACACTGCAGCCCCAAAAGGTTGGGGACCACTGGTTTAGTGCAAAGAGGAATGGGGGGGACCCAGGACCTCCTACTACTCTGGGTCCCAGCTCAGAGACTCTCTGGTGGAAGACTTGTCCTATCCTCCTTTACTCCCTTTTTCTGCTCACATTCCCTTCCCCTGGGCTACTTCACCGTGACCCCTTGCACCTTCTTGGCCCTTGTCTCAAGGTCACAGCCTGGCAGGTATCAGGTTGGAGCCTCTCTGCCTGCCCAGAGCTCTTCTCTCCAGGTGCTTCTCCCTCTCTGCAGGAGCTAGTCTTTCAGCCTTGCCAGTTAGGACCCAACTGCCCATTGCTCTGCTGAGCAGCTCCTTATATACAGGGCCGCCCCAGCAAGCTGCCTTCTGGTTCACTTCTTATAAGGCCTTTCTTAATTGGTCAAGGCTTTGCTAGGCTCCCTCCAGCCTACTTTAACTTCTTCTGGCCAGAGTGGGGCAGCCACCTCACTACGGCCACCTTGTTCCCAGGCATGGCTTAAAATTCCTTTATCCATAATACTGTGAGGGAACCTCTCTCAGCTGTAACCTTGCACAAACCCATCTCTACAACTGACACCCCATGCTCTGGGAAGCAGTAGAGGTGAGGCTGAGGGGGCCCATGTGCTGGCCCTGTCTTCCTAGGAGGGGGAGACAGGGCCCAGCCACTGACCTGGGCAGCGGGTGAACCTGCAACTGGCCCCATTCCTCTCCCTCCCCTTCTTTCTTCCGGCCCCCTCCCCAGCCAAGAGCCCTCCCCCCCCACACTGCGGGCCTCGCTGACCCAAGCCAGTGTACCCCTCCCCCAGTCCTGGTCAGGGCCTGCAGTGCCCCCAGCCTCAGCCCCAGAGTGGGCGCCACCCCAAACCCCAGCCCTGGAACGGCATCAGGCAGGTGGTGTTGATGCAGCGCCCCCAACTGGAGCACAAGGGCGGGCACCAGTTCTAGCCTCCCCCTGTCCTGGCAGCAGCCCAGCCCAACCCTGCCCTGCTGCATCATGAAAGAGCAGGAACTCAGGGCTCTCCTAGGAGTGGAGCATGGGCAGGGCCACACTGGGCTGTTTGGGGAGCTCAGCCTCCCCCTGCCTAGTACACCCACTACCCATGTCACTGTCACCCCAATGAGTAGGGGGGAGGGCTCCCTGTCAGAGAGCCCCTGAGCGCCTGTAACGACATTAATTTAACCCCACCCTCTGCAGAGCTCCAAGCCCTTGCTGGCATGGGAAGAAGGAACTGGAGTCTGGCCCACAGCCAGCTGCTTTGTGTTATCAGTACATTTCCTGCCCAGCCCCAGAGCAAAGGGTGAATGTAGGTTTCTGGGACATTTTATTATCTGTATGCCCTTGTGCAAAGCGGGACTCCGAGAGTAAAGGAGCTGGGCTTTCTGGGAGGCGGGTGAAAATGTGGAATTTTTTCTGAGATTATTTTTCTTTTCATTGAAAAGTTTTCCTGAGATCTCCCAATATTCCAAAACAAAATGACTTAAACCCAAACAATAATGGAATAAAACAGATTGGAAAATCCATTAAAAGCAAATGGAATCAAACTGACTTTGTAAAAGTTCAGTTCTTACTCCTTAACAGCCACATTATTTTCATTTTGATTCTAGTAAGCGTGGAATCAAAATAAACATTTTTATGTGAATCGTTTTATTTAAAAATTTTGACTGAAATGAAATTGTTGGGTGAAGTTGTTCATAAAATTGTGAAAGCTGTTTTTCATTACACCCTTTTTTCCATGGAACATTCTTTACCAGGTCTGGTTTCCAGCTTCTTTACAAGGCTCATGTTCAGCCTAAAATAATGCAGGGTAAAATATTGAAAAAACACCTAACTCCCAATGGCTTTCAATAGGAGTGAAGGCCCAGGTCTACAAAGGAACATGGACATATCACGGTCTAGTGGCTTGGAGAGAATTTAACAGTTCAGATGCTGCTCTAAACACAGCAGGGCGTGGGTGAAAAAACAGAGAGTGACCAAAGAGACTCTAGCCGTAAGCTCCTAAATCACTTGAGTGTGGGTGAGAGAAACTACAGACCAGTCATTCTTACCTCAGTCCCCCAAAAATCATGGAGGAGATCCTCAAGGAATCCATTTTGAAGCACTTGGAAGAGGGGAAAGTGATCAGGAATAGCCAACGTGGAGGGTTAGTGTGGGGGAAGCGTGGGGGTGCTGGAGAGGACAGGCCGACATTCCAGGCTGCCGTGGCTGGCAGAGCAACAGCTGCTGGCTTGAGGCACTTCTGGGTCTGACAGAAGATACAGGATCAAAACCCCACACATCTCTCTCTGGCACAGACCAGACCTGTGCGCTCTGTGGTCCTGTGCCGGGTGCACACCTGTTCTACCACAGCACCATGTCCCACCAGGCACGGCTTGGAAGGTCTGAGCCCAGCTAGGCCCAGTGCCAGGCTGAGAGCGCTGAGGGGCAGGGACGGTCTCTCACAGACTGTGCCACACCCAGCACAGCGGGACCCTGATCTCAGTCAGAGCATAGTGGGGCTCTGATTTCAGTTGTTACCTTGGCAGGACTCAGCAAATGGGGACCCAGAGCTCAGCTGGGGACTCTAGGTGCTACAGTAGTACTACTGCAACCACTACTACTATTGCTACTACTACCACTGAGCACCTTCCATTCAGATCTCTGAGCCACAGCCCCCGTCTCCTCCCCTCCTCCATGCATACTTTGGACCTGGCAGCACCTTCTCCACGAGGCATTGGCAGGGCAGGGCTGCGTAAGGCTCTTCTGAAGAGGCACCAAATCACCCTCCAGGGAACCGCAAGGAATCTCTCTGGCCACGCCGGGCAGTGAGGGGATAACGGGCTGAGCAGTGACTCACACCCATTAGCGTTTGCCCAGCAGTGATGGGAGGTGGCAAGAGGCCCTGGTGAGGGTGGTGAGGACGTGCTCCCTAGAACAGGAGTGTGAGCAGCTCCTAAGAATGAAGAAAAGGGGGCAATAATGGAGAGGAACCTACCTTAAGGACCCAGCATGTCCCAGGAGTTGCCAGACAGCGAGTCAGGGGTGCCAGTCCCACGCTGGGTGCCCAAGGAACTGAACCGACAGGTTGTGGCCAATACAGAAACAGACCCAGGAGCTGTGAATGGACTTTGAACGTGGAAAGTGAAAGCACCAGGGCACCAGTCACACAATAACAGGGTGAAGCGGTATCTTTTTGAGGCAAGCCCTGGAGCACTGGGACTCTGCAACCAGCTTATCAGCCTGGCAGAGAGATTGTCCAGCAGGTGTGTGGAGTCTAGATGGTGATGGGTTCCTGTTCTTCCTCCCATCCCCTTGGAGGCCCATTGCAGATCAGCCTGAGCACTGTTACTTGCCTGCCCTCAATCTACCCCATTCTCATCCTCTCATCAACCCCTCCCAGCCTTCCCCTCCTGCTCCCATAGGTGTGGGAATTAGAGGAGTGGGGGGTGCTGCAATTCCCCCTGGAGTTGGGGATCCCAGCCACAGGCTCCTGCTGCCCTGGGTCCCAGCTGCCAGGCCCGCTCATCTCCGGGGGCTTTGCTTCCAGCCCTTGGTCCTGTTTGGTGGCTGTGCCCATAAAAACAGTCTTGGTGGCTGGCCCGGGTGCCACCCAGCCGCGGGACCTGCCACCAGGTCCTGCATGCAGGGCCCCACTCAGCCACCAGACCAGGTAAGGGGGGCTGAGCAGACATTCTGACTATTGGTCCCTTACTCTGACTCATTGGTCCCTTCTGGCCTTTAAACACACGTATATGAAAATAAACTGTCCTGCAAACCTCATGAGAGAGAGGGAGAACGAGGCAGGTTAACGTGTGGGGATAAAAATAACATTGAGAGAGCGGGTTCTCCAATCCCACATCACAGCAGAGCTGCTAAGGGCTGCTCGCTTGGGGTCGGGCCTGGGGAGAGCTCGCTGCTGGGCAGCGGAGGAGGTGTCTGCACAAGGGACTCGAGATGCTCAGGGCGCTTTCGGCATGTCCTGTGGTTCCCGCCCTGCGCGGCTGCACGGAGGAGCCGGATTGTGTGTGCAGAGTTGCTGAGCAGGGCCATTGCTCACGACATCAGCTCTCCTCTCCCTTCCCCTCTTCTGAGCAGCAGCTGGTCCTAGCTAGTCCTGCAGGATGTGGCTCCATCACTGTCCCCACCAGGACTGGGTAGATGGTGCTAATTCTGTTCTGGCTGCCCCAGGTTGTGAGCCAGGGGAAGAGGCAACACTAGGGCTGAAGCAATAGGACTCTGAGATCAATTAAATGCTCTGTAGCACATTTCCCAGCTTGTGTCTCTCATTTTTGCCCTGTCCTGCCCCATGCAGGCTCTTGAGCTGAAATAGCCTAGGGTCCTGGCAGGCAGGTCCAAAGCTGGTATTTGTTGCCCAGGCTTTTGGAAGAGTTGGAGGCCAAGGGGAGGAAGGACAATCTAGTTGATAGGGCAGCAGATTGGGAATCAATTCATTCTCTGACTCAGATGGAGACTCCTGTGTGTCCTGGGTTCAGTCAGTCTCACTCACTCTAGGGTATGTCTACACTACAGAGTTAGTTCGAACTAACGGACGTTAGTTCGAACTAACTTTGATAGGCGCTACACTAGCGCTCCGCTAGTTCGAACTTAATTCGAACTAGCGGAGCGCTTAGTTCGAACTAGGTAAACCTCATTTTACGAGGATTAAGCCTAGTTCGAACTAGCTAGTTCGAATTAAGGGCTGTGTAGACTCTTAATTCGAACTAGTGGGAGGCTAGCCCTCCCCAGCTTTCCCTGGTGGCCACTCTGGCCAACACCAGGGAAACTCGTCTGCCCCCCTCCCGGCCCCGGACCCCTTAAAGGGGCACGGGCTGGCTACGGTGCCCGTGCCAGGTGCAAGCCTGCCAGCACCCAGCCAGCAGACCCTGCACCTGGCACTGATCGAGCCAGCCACCCAATGCCCCCCAGCCCTCCCCCTCTTCCCGGGACCAGGCTGGCAGCTCCCGGGAGCTTGCCTGGGACCGCAAGAGGCGGGCACCCGCCTGGGCTAGTGCGGACATCGTGGATCTCGTCCACGACCTCCACACTAGGCACAGGAAAGTGGCCGGCTTGGGCAGGAGAGCTGCCAGCCTGGCCACCCAGGAGCAGGTGTGCATGAAAATCAAGGGGGTCCAGTGAGACCCCCGACCCTGAGCCCTGAGCTTACAATGGCCGTCCTGGGTCAGACCAAAGGTCCATCTAGCCCAGTAGCCTGTCTGCCGACAGCGGCCAACCCTAGGGACCAAGCCATTTGTCTCGTGCCATCCCTCTCCAGCCTTCCACAAACCTTGGGCAGGGACACCTCTCCTACCCCCTGGCTAATACCACTCCATGGACCCAACCTCCATCACTTTATCTCACTTCCCTTTAAACTCTGTTCTAGTTCTAGCTTTCACAGCCTCCTGCAGCAAGGAGTTCCACAGGTTGACTATTTGCTTTGTGAAGAAGAACTTTCTGTTACTAGTTTGAAGCCTGCTACCCATTCCTTTCCTTTGGTGTCCTCTAGTCCTTCTTTGTCGGAACTAATGAAGAACTTTTCTGTATGCACCCTGTCCACCCAACTCCTGCTTTTAGAGACCTCTATCCTGTCCCCCCTCCGTCTCCTCTTTTCTAAGCTGAGAAGTCCCAGTCTCTTTAGCCTCTCTTCATATGGGACCTGTTCCCAACCCGTGATCATTGTAGTTGCCTTCCCCTCTCCCAGCCTCTCTCTTCCCCTCTCCCACCTCCTTTTCCCAGTCTCCCTCAGTTTTGTTCAATAAAGACAGATTCCATTTTTGAACACAATTGTCCTTTATTTTGTACATCAAGAAAAGGGGCTAGGGAAGGGTAAGTGGAAGGAGGTGAGGGAGGAATGGGGTACTAGCCCCCGATGGGGAGGACTGGGCTGGCTCTGCGGGCTTCTGGGGGTGGAAGCTCTCCTGCAGCCCCCCAATTGTCCCCTCTCCCCAGATGGCAGCCTGCGGCAAGTGCAGCCGGGCTGATGGCCGAGTGGTGTGATGTGCCCAGTGTGGGCACTCCGGGCACTCCAAGCCAGGACTGCTTTGCAAGCAGGGCACCCCTGAGAACTGTCTGTCCGGGGTGGGGGTCGGGTCCCTTTAAGCGCAGCCCTCGGCTAGCCTGAGACAGCATCTCCACGCTCTAAGTCCTCCTCTGATGCCCTGCCGGCACTGCTTCCGGCCAACCTTAAGCCCTGTTCAGGGTCCACTTAATGTGGACATGCTAGTTCGAATTAGCAAAACGCTAATTCGAACTAGTTTTTAGTTCTAGACGTGTTAGTTCGAATTAGCTTAGTTCGAATTAACTAATTCGAACTAAGTTAGTTCGAACTAACTCTGTAGTGTAGACATACCCCTAGTGCCTCAGTTTCCCCATAAGCATAATGAGGATGAATTTCCCTACTTCATGGGAGCATGTGAGGATAAACCTCATTAACAGCTGGGAGAGATTCAGATACTCCAGTGACACAGGCTGTACAAGGACAGGCAGACCACTGATGGGAAGAGCTGTGTCTCTCAGGGTTCTCTGTACACTGGGAAATTTGTCATTATAATTAAACAACTAAAGCTTTGCTCTCACAGGGGCACTCTTACGGGGATCAGAGCCTGAGTCAGGTTTATTCATACAGTCTAAGGCCAGAGGGAACCACTGGGATCACTTTATCTGATCTCTTGCTCAGCACAGGCCGTAAATAATTGCCCCCAAATCATTTCTTTTTGAACTAGAGCAGTCATGAGCAACCTGCTGCCTGCAGGTCACATGTGGACAGGGGCAGCCCATCCATAAGGCAAACTAGGCGGTCCCACCTAGATTTTCCCCCCTACCTGCATTACTAACATGACACACACATAAAGCAAGGGCACATGAAGTGGGGGTGGGTGCTGATTACACACAACACTGTGCGAGCCATGTGCTCCTCTGCATCCAATCAAAGTACTGCTACAGTTCCATCCATACCCCCACAAAGTCTAGGCACGTAAGTGCAGTGAGCAAAACTACGCTATCACGGGAGACTGTTCTTGGTTATGACAATTTTGCTGCCCACTGAGATGAAGGAGGCCACTCATGTGACCCACTCACTAGCCTAGATTGCCCGTCACTGAACTAGCACATCTCTTTTGGAAAATCATCCACACTTGATTTAAAAATTGCCAGTGATGAAGAATCTACCACGGCCCTTGGTGTGTCCCAGGGTTAATTATCCTCACTGTTGAAAATTTACACCTCAGAGCTTAATCTGCTTCCAAAACAATGTAAGAGAAACCAGATAAAGGGTCTCAGATACCAAAACCCAGCTGTGCACAAGGACTTACACTGTTATATCTGGAGCAGTATGAATTCACCCCTTAGCTGAGATCAGATAACTTCCTGCAAACTATTATAGCGGTGGGAGCTGTGTGGTTCATGGGGGTAGGTGCTGGGTCTAGTGTCCATCTGCTCTGGGAACAGGTGAGCGGTGCCCACAGCTGCCCCTGTTGCCGCATCAGGAAATGATCCGTGTTCACCCTACCAGAAAGGCTGGGGCAGCTGAGAACTGGCCAGGCCACTCAGTGTCCACGCAGGGTGATTGGGCCAGAGGAACTTTCTCACAACATCCCCCACAGCTGGCTCTGAGCGCCTTGGGTTACAGTCTCATATGAGGGCCAAGAGCAGACTGGGCCTTGGAGATGCAGCCCCTCCCACCCCCACAGCTGGTCTCACACACAAGTTTGGTACATGCATCATTGGCACATGCACTTTTGGCCAGACAAATGATTTTGGGAACCCAACTTGGGGCAATTTGAGGGGTGACAGACACTGAGCCCCACCTGCTGGAAATCAGCCCCTTTATGGTGGTTAAATGGGGCCCTAAGATCATTTTTTAAAGTCTTGGTCTCTGTGTTTTTCTGTCTGCATATACATCTGGGCTGTGTCTACACTGGCCACTTATTCCGGAAAATCAGCCGCTTTTCCGGAATAAGCTGAGAGCTGTCTACACTGGCCCTTTAAATTTCCGGAAAAGCACTGACGATCTACTGTACGAAATCAGCTGCTTTTCCGGAAAAGCTATGCTGCTCCCGCTCGGGCAAAAGTCCTTTTTCCGGAAAACTGTTCCGGAAAAGGGCCAGTGTAGACAGCACAGTAGTCTTTTCCGCAAAAAAGCCCCAATTGCGAAAATGACGATCGGGGCTTTTTTGCGGAAAAGCACGTTTACATTGGCACGGACACTTTTCCGGAAAAGCATCCTGCCAATGTAGACGCGCTTTTTCCGGAAATACTTATAACAGAAAATTGTTCCGTTTTAAGCATTTCCGGAAAATCATGCCAGTGTAGACACAGCCCTTCTGTCTATGCCTCTGGCCCCATACAGCATCCTCTAACTAGCTATCCATCTGATCCGTCTATCTCTCTGTGCAGCTGGCTCCTTCTAGTCTCTGTTCAAGCACTAGCCTAGAGGGGTCATTTCTTCCCCCTTTGCAGCTGTGTCTCTGCCCCTTTCAGGGTCTGTGAGAGTGAGGCAGATGCAGGGTCTGTGCAGCAAGAACTCTCTGCAGATGCTTTGGCTTCACATATCAGCTGTGTGTGCAGCACTGACTGAGGTGGGGGTGAGGGGATTCCCCTCTTCACATCCTACTGTTCATGATCCCATCTTCAGCCTCCCCTTCACCCGCCCATTGTGGGGATTTTCCATGTTCCTGTTGATTGGCTGAGCTGCAAACAGTGCACAGGTGTAATCCAAGGGTGCCAGCTGTTCAGCCTGAACCACAATCCTGGGGATTGCTCAGGAGCAAGGCCACCAAAGTGGTATGATCTAA